>NC_044498.1:32723535-32821035 GCF_902362185.1 Chanos chanos | reverse complement strand
CTCTCTCTCTCTCTCTCTCTTATGAAATTGATGCGGTTCTTCAAAGCAATTCATCATTGTATTGAAATTGACCTTATAGTCGACAGTGCAAGGTTTAGTACATTCATATTTATTACTGAGATGAGAGATATAAAAGGGCTCCCAATTCAGATACTAAAATGCCACCTTGCAATGCTCTTTGCTTGCTCTCCTTCTGCACATGGCACTGCACCTCAAATACTTGTAAAACTAGCTCTGACTATTCTCAAACTTTCCTTTATCAGTGACATAGCTGTTGAACGCTTCATATTAATGACTCTATGCTTTTAAAGTCTACAATAATAATATTCACTTTTATGTTATTATACATGTTTTGTACATGAGTTCTAGTGTATGTTGTAATCAAACACACACCCACATTCAAAATGTTAATGTTTATGATGATAAAAAAAAAAAGAAAGTAAAATGCTTTATTGTGGTGTTATACCACTGCAGTTTCATAACCTCACAACTAAAGTAGCATCCTCCTTTTCACTGGAGTCTCACAGTTCAACTCTATCATACTCTGCTTTTTTCCCTCACTTCTTTATCAAATTTGATTCCCTCTTTTGTTCCCTACCAATGGAACCCCACTGGAAGGCTTAGCATCCAGCTCCTGATAAAATAACCCCACTATTATGAAGTGAGAATGTAGGCCTAGAGCCTAGCTTTGCCTCTCTTTTTTTTTTTTTTCCATCGACGGAAAGCCGCACCAGTGTTCACTCTTAAGTGAGAGTCAACTGTCACCACCCGAGTCCCCATGACATGTGAGGTTGCTGTTATGTTTTTCTACCTCTTTAGAATTATTCTAATTTGGGGAGAGGGATGCTAGTGCAGCCCTGCCTGGGTTCCTGCAGGAGAGTAATTGCTCTGGGGGCTGCGATAAAGAGGAGAAAGAGGATGAACCCAGTTCTGCATATGATAAAGGATGTCATAGAGGAGGCCTGGAGGAATATTATGAAGGCTGAATGATTGCGTTATGAATATGAATGTGTGAAAAAAGACACTAATGCCGATGTTTGTACAGCGAGAGATGAATTGTGCCATTCCATAACTGAAGATTTGCATTACAAAGAATTTACTTTCTTATTTATTTTTTTTTTTTTAAAAAGAAGATTTCTGCCCTTTTAACAGACCACACGTTGAAATTCTTAAGAGGCAAAGTTGCTTTTAAAGGGTCAAGAAATATGCATAGTTTGTTCAAGTTCATTTAAGTGTCATGGAGCAGCTGAAAGTGAAATTCAGTTTTCTACTTCCATCTTAGTCCACCTATACTGATTTCAGTTAGCTTTTCTGTTGTCTATGAATTCTCTATCAACAAATAATTGTTGTGTAATTCCACCTGGATGAAAATGTGAAAATAAAGGCAGTTGCTATAAAATTCAGCGGAGTACTTTAGATAAATCAGTTGAGGTAAATCAGTCATTAAATCCAGTCTTACATATTGTTTTGAATATAAATGAAAGAGCTGTAGCATTTAAATAATTGATTAAAAACCATGGTTTGCTAGTCTTTTCCTCATATAAGAGAGAGGGAGTGTGAGGTGAGGGAGATTTGAAAGATGACGGGGTAAGGAAAAGAGGTAGGGTGCATGATGGGAGAAAGAGCAAACATGCATCAGAGGAACTGGCTGCAGCCAGATTTCTTTGACGAGAGAAATGAAACCAATGTTCACTGTTGTATAACTTTTGAAAAACCCCAGGGCCAGGCAGAAATTGAACAGTGTAAAAATAATTAGAACACCAGGTGTGGATACAATGAGGCTGAAGAAGAGACTGTTGACAAACCATTGCAGCTGTCTTCCCCTCTCTCACAGTCAGGAAACTCAATTTCAAGTTTCCTCTGTTACGTTTGCATGTCAGCCAGGAACAGGGCAGTCAGCAGACCAAAAACAAAAAACAAACAAGCAAACAAACAAACAAAAAAAGCATTGGGAAGGAAACTACTTCCAAATCCTAGTTTAGACCATTCACCAAAAATTCAACTTGATGCATTCTCCTCATTCATGAGCTCCGCCACATTCTCAGAACCTTTGAGGGAAAAAAATATTTCTGCACAACAAGTACACATGTAACATGGAAATCTATGGAAAGTATCCGTTTTCTGTACACATTTATTATACAGAATAGTATAAATGGTTTCCATTGTTTAGGACGTGGAAATCACATTCACACTGCAATTAATTTTTAATAAAGTGACTATGACCTCTAAAAGAGAAATGAAGAAAATTAAACCATCTCAGTCCCACGATAAAAAGCATATGGATGTACATTTTGATGGCTATTTCATATGACTCTTCATGGCACTGTTTTGAATTGATTATGAAAAAACCAACCAGATTAAGATACATTATACATCATTATGAAAACATAAACTAGAATTAAGATACATCATACATTATTTAGATTATGAAAACACCAACTAGTATTAATACACATTATACATTATTAAGATTATGAAAACACCAACTAGAATGAAGATACACTATCTGGTTATAGGGTTAAGGATGTATGTGCAAGTACTGTTGTTTATACTTGAATATGAATATTTTGTGAATTGCATATTTTTTTCAGGAATATTTGAAGCATAAATATCAAGTTAATTAGTAACAAACTGAATTTTGAATTCTAATTTATTGTTCATTAGAGAGAGAAGAGGCTGTGTAACGTTGCAGTGAAGGAGTCTCCAGGGCTAGATGCTGTGTTGGGATGTTTATATGGTCAGAATGGTATTGGATGGATGACTATACCACAAAATAAAAATTAAGAAATTTCTGGCATATTTCCCAAACTGATGTTTTTATTTAGACTTCACATTTACTCTTAAGTGCTTAACCATGGTCTCAGTTGGAAATGCGCGGTGTTAATTAGCACCCCACATTTAGAGAACAATCTAGCATTTACATCTGTTCGCTTATGAAAAGACGATGTTGTTCCCTTTTATCCTGCTGACACTACTGTCTCACAGCATTTCATCTCTCAGAGATGCCTCTACACTCCAGAAAATTCTGACAGACACCCCTCTTTTGCCCCAGACTTCTCTGCAATTCCACACTCATAGATCACAAGGAAAAAAAAAAAAGATCAGCAAAACCCATCAATCTGGGGGAGAACCAAGCGGATTACCACAGTATAATTCTATATGTATGTATAACTTTAATAAATGTCATGTGGCCAGCAAATGCATAGAGAGCTTGTAATATTGTTAATGACTGTCAAATGCTGGAGACATTTAGAACTGTGACATTTTTGAGTGTATTTCTGTATTTTTGCAAAGCTTAAAAAATAATAAGCACATTAGCCTTAGAAAACCATTAGCAGTTGTTCTGAGCGGAGAGGTTTTTTTTTTTTCTTTTTACACCAGCAAACTGTTAATCTAAAGATATTAGATTTTTGGGGAGTACATACCTGAGAAGTAAATGAAGAGATGGTCTCTTGAAAATCAATCCGCAGGTATTCATCCTGACATTCACTACCTTCATCCATGACATGGTCTTCAAAAATTTCTGGATTAATTAAGAAAATGAGAGTTAAGTTCCAGCTGCTTTTCCCTTTGGTGAGACCTTGGATGTTTACTATGCTTTACATGTCATAGTTATTTAACTGCTCACCATCAAACACACTATTTGGTATGTCAAGAGATGACTAATACCAGTACGTGTGTCAAAATACTGCTGTGTATCATGTTTTGCAAATGTTTTAAAACTTTTACACCGTAATATGATAAGAACAAAGGGTCGTCACCGGGTAAAACATTTCTTAGACAGATTACATGTACTACCATATTTTAATGTGTCACATTGCTACATAATGTTAAGCACTGTGTAGTAAATGAGTGGCCAAAGACAACATTTGCTGTCATGCCATTTGTTGCACACTTAGCATGCACTGAGCTTCTAAAGGGCTTTTCTGTATGTGAGTTGTATGAAAGGTATTTTCAAGGATGAAATGCATGGTTTTTGTTAGGTGGGGTAGAGGGTGGGAGGTGGTGTTGCCTCAAGCATTTCTGTTTGCATTTAAAGTAGTGAACAGACTGAGTTGTTGAACATCTATGTGGGAGTTAATGAAAAAAAAAAAAAACCTGACAGATTAGCCAATGAAAGAAAGTCTTTAGGATTTAGAATCCTTCGCAAGCTATTTAAATGTCACCACAAGCATCATAAATGTTTATTTCTCCTGTTCTCATGTGATCAGAGTCCTTTAAGCCAATGTTAAGAGGCTGAAAATGCTTTTAAGCTTGAGTGAGGCTACTCTCTCTTTTTTTCTTAGTTGTAATATTCGTTTCACTACTGGTGACAAAGCAATGTTGAAGTCAAAGGACAGAACAATAAAAGTGCAAATAAATGAAACACAGTATAAGTGTTATCCTTTGAAGCTGGTGTTTAGAAGAAACAGAGTAATGTGCTGGTTGCTGATTGTCAACAATTAGATCCACTCAGGAAAAAAGCATCCTGTACATACATGGTTCCTGTCCGTGTCTGCTCAGTTGGATATCGAACACAAGTAGTTTGCCGGTTGCACATGCTTTAAAATGGTGAAAGAAAAGGAGACTCCAGCTGGAAGTTTATTTTCGGTGTCTTTCAGTAGCTCAACAAAGGCACCCTGGTATGTTTTTACCCTGCCAATACACGCTCCTTTGAACTCAACCT
Organism: Chanos chanos; assembly: GCF_902362185.1. NCBI lineage: Eukaryota > Metazoa > Chordata > Actinopteri > Gonorynchiformes > Chanidae > Chanos > Chanos chanos. The sequence goes on along the minus strand of NC_044498.1, from coordinate 32,816,369 downwards.
ACGCCCCTTTGATTCATAGAAACACAGATGGATTTATAGGAAACAGCAAGTGAAAAGCTAGATGTGCAGTTTAACTTAGACACAAATCAATGAGAACTTGAACTATTTATCTTTTCTTGATATGTGCCAATGGAACTGTTGAACTGAAGTCCATATAGTTCAAACAGAAAAGATCTTTGGTCCACTGATGGGCAATTTGATCTTCCAAACATGGTACGTGACAGTATCACCAGAGTGCTTTTTTAAATTTTGTAATGTATATTATGACATATTTTAAATTCCGTATATATAAACATGATCAGTAACATCACCTGTTTGAACCAGTTGAGGTGGTACACAGGCTGACGGTTCGAATCCCCCTGATGCAACCGTTCTAAACTTTTGCCTGGAGTCAGGTACACTTCCTCGGTCAGATGTCTTGGCTAGGATCACTTTCTGTCTTGCTCAGTAGTACTCATTGTCAGTCAGGTGCACATGTATTTGTAAGTATGGTTAAGTTAATAGCATGTTATTCCATGTGCACTGCATTGCATGATGGTAGAATGAGGCTCATAGTTTGATTGACTTGACATGTTAAAGGGAATATTTGTGCCAGGCTTATTCTCTTTGCATCAAGCGACTGCCATGTGAGATACATGGGTAGTTTGGTATTCCAAATACCAGATGAAAAAACAGAAAAAGAAAATGAAGACAAAAAAAATCACACACATCATGTCTTAATTACATTTAGAATCTTTTATTAGTTCAACTCAACAAGTTGATTTACTGGGAACTGAAGGTTTCAATTAAAAATTTAAATTAGTTTCAAGTATAAACATAGAAAATACACATCTTAATGGTAGATGGCCAACATCTTTCCATTTAACACTTTCATTGGTTAAAGGATGTGTGTGAAATGTAGGATGGAGTGATGACTCATTTGGTAAAAGTGAAGACTGTCAAGAAAAAGGAGGAGACATACACGTTTCTATGATATCTGTCCTAACACTGTACACTTGGCCTAATGAGTCTTTAAGAACATATGTGTAAGGAAGGCCAGTGGTCTAGAATGTGATATGACCCCTGTGGATTCAATTCTTTCAGTTCTTTGCCTAATTTATGGCTTGTTGTCAAAACAGGTCAAGTTAGCTAGGTCACCAACAATGTTAATGTGGGTCTATATGACAACTTGCCCTGTGCAACTTCAGCACGACAACTTGCCCTGTGCAACTTCAGCACATCCTTATGATTCCACATGGAATCCCACATCAAATCAAACCTAAGTTAAAGTGTTAGTGATGTTTATGTTAATGACATACTCTGAGACATGATTCATCTTAAGTAAGTAAAGATGAGATGTAATGTGATATTCATTCAGGGAGGGCTCAAGTAGGAGTTAAGCTGATAAGTGTTCAGAAATAGCTTTGAGAGTGATTATGTCATAGCGTTGGAGATTTAGACGTCACTCAGGGCTTGTTAGGTGTCGGTCATATCCGTTTGTCATTCAGCTTTCAGCTCAGGTGGCAGTCAAATTACAGTAATCTGAAACTGCAAGACAATCTTATCAAACTCGCAATCATTCAGTGGGGCTGTTGTCAAAGTGATGATTTTTTTCTTTTTCCTGAACATTTACTCGATCAGAATTTACATTTTTCAGGTATCCAGCTTTAAATTACATGCCAGTCAAAAAAATACAAGCATAAAAAAAGAAATAGCAAAGAACCATGAGTATTTTGTCTAAGAGAAAAGAAAACATGATTAAAGTGTCAAATTAAGCTCTTATCACATTTGATCCCCTTCATTTTGAAATTATAAAACAGGAAAGAGTGATGTCAGACATGAACAACCAATGAAGCGTATAATATGGAACAATACCAAAGAAGAGTGAGGACCTGCATAAATTTGAAGGATTGTGTTTGAGTGCATCTCAACAAAGTAGAAAGCTGTGCCCATACAAAGAGACAGATGCACGCGAGCCAGAGCTAGACCATGTTCTTTGACATAGTGTGTCCGTTTCTTGCATATCGGATCTATAATAATGCATCTCCCATCTGTATGTCCCATCTGTTAACAGTGACTGTATAAATATCAAATCCAAGATGATGCTTATAACATCATATTATGGGCATTATATCAGCAATTCAAACACAGAAGCTTCCAAACAGAATGTCTTTGCCAGAGATTTTTCTTGGTATAAACCATTGTTTGTTCGCATCTAAGTAAACTGTGAGCACTTGGCTATTTTTGCTAAAATTTGAGATGTGCATGTAGTAAGAGTGTTCTAATAAAGATTCTTTGGAGGGAAAAGAGGATGTAGCTATCCTATGCCTTGAGCGCTAAAGATATTATAAAATAGATAGACACAGTTTATTGGTTGAATCAATGAATATCCCATTGCAGAAGAGGGTACTTGAAAAACTTGAGGATTCTACACAAATTACCCTTTGCATTAAGCTGTATGTTTTTTTTCATTCTTTATTGCTGATTGTTTTTATTCTCCATTGCCACACCTATCCACACTGCGATTTAAATGACAATCAGTAATAATTTCTTTTATCTCCGAAATCAACATTTAGCTGGTCATGAGACTTCATAAATTTGAATTTTTTTAAAGGGAGCAATGCAGAGGAGAAGAACTAATTATACAGAGCTCATAAAATATTTAAAGGGAAGCAACACATTGATTATTCTCGCAATATCTTTGGTGAGAATAAATGTATTGTGCTTTGGAGATGATATCATAAGCATTAGAGTATTATGAGACAACATGAGCAAAAGGTAAACATTGTTTAAATTCATATGATAATGTGTGAAACAATGCAATGTGCATGCATTAGTTCTCAGATAGACACAAAGAGTTATAGATCTATATTCAGTGATGTATGATTTGATGTCTGATACTGCATATCCCAGATTTTGTGTACAGTTGTGGCCTCCACTTTGAATAAAGTTCTAGGCAATCAATAACTTCTCAAAAAGAGGTTCACCTTTTCTGCGTATAGCTTATTTCTCTCTGTGTTTGTGTACTTTTTAGCAGGCTTGGTGTCAACAACATGAAGAAATCTGAAAGAAAGAGAACATAAGTGTCACTTCTGGAGGAATGTACTTAACTGAAGGAAATAGGAGACTTCATACCGAGATAATGAGTGAAGTCAAAGACTCTGACTTTGAAATGTTCACAGTGCCAAAGTAATGACTTACTGTTTGACTTAGGCTTTGAAACTTTGTTCCTTCACTCAACTGGATGGAAATTAAATTGCTCAAAGGACAACAATCAGGAGAAACAATCTTTTGCGTAGCAGAAATGCTGTGCAAAGTGTAAAACAAAAAACAAAACAAAACAAAATAAACAACACGACACGACACAACAAAACAAACCCTCCATTTCGCCTCCCTTCCCCAAACATCTTTGAGCACCTGTGATGAAGGCCAATTTTTTTTTTTTTTTTTTATTGTTTGTTGAGAATGTGATCTATAGTTTCTCCATTATGTACACTGAAAAGATTTGACAATATTAGGTCCTCCATTATTTCACATTGCACTGTGGTCAACTTAGATCTACAACAGTATAGCTAGCTCTTAGACATGGTGACTTTGCATCAAAAACTGGGCAACATACGTAGATATGTATATTCCTCCATAGGTAATATTTTTAAACGTTGTTGATCTATAATCACCTTGATACTGATTCAGAACATTTATAGAAGTCATTAGTAAATGGAGATGCTAAAGCTAATGCAACCCGGCTATAAATATCTCATTGTTCTAACACATCTATACACTTCAGAATGACGTGGGCTGATTTAGAGAAAGATCTATTGTGACAAAGATACGTTGATATCTGGAAAACGAACCATTGTGTTGAATTGTAAAGAGAGAGAGAGAGAGGATAGAGAAGAAGAGTGGATAAGCAGATCTGTCTTAAATCTCATTCATTATCACCCTCCTGCTGATGTTTCCACTTGTCTAATAGGTTCTAAATTAATTAGCATTTTCTTCCTTCTCTCAGTTTTACTCACTCTAAGTTTTGTCTCCTGTCACACCTTCAGTTTCACTGAGCACATTTTGTAAATGAGTGATATTTGCTGAGATTTTAATTTCCTGTAGATATTGATGGGAAAGAGAGATATCACAGTAATAGTCACGTTAATGAAATAGTGTGCCCTTCAGAGCACCTACTTCTCTTAATAACAGGAAAAGACAATTTTACAGAATACAACATGCTCTGTGTATATATATATACACACACACACACACACACATACATATATATACATACATACATATACATACATGCATACACACACACACACACACACACATATATATATATATGAGAGATAGAGAGAGACGGGGGGGGGGGGGGTTCATTGCAATAACCTGGGTTGTCATGCTGAAATACTCCTATAATTCATTCCAAATGTAAACTGCATTACAGATAGGTTTGATGATGAATTATGAACTCACCAGATAGAACATTTGAGTATAGTGTTTTCTGTCACATTGAACTGCTCCAAAGTAAGGGCTCGGAGCTTTAGATCACACCCAAACATTACAATTATTTCAAGCAGTAAGCTGTTCCTCACTCTTCCTCTTAGGTGACTGGGAGAGAGCAGAGAGTCTGTGAAATGTTAGCAAGCGAAAGTGAGACATTACTCTGCTGTCAACCATGCAAGTGCATTCAGAACCCAAATTACAGTGTTTGGGGCCATTATTGGCATGTAGTGAATGCTGAAAGCACTTGCTTTGACACCCCTGAGAATGTGACTCAAGGACAAGGTCATCCTTTAGAACATTTAAACCTTTTCAAAACTCAGCAGAAAGAAAGACAGATTCTCATTACTCTGTCAAGCAACTTTTAATTAGGCTAAACAAGAGTAGAGCATTCTTGTATTCTTTGTGATCAAAATATTCATAAACGTATCATAATCGTGTTGTTACAGTCACTATCTAATGCTATCTAAAGGAGATTTGATAGACTTTGTAATCATTTCAACATAATGAGATGCAAACAATATGACATATCGATTCGCAAAAGCTAGTCAGCCCTTTGCTTTCAGTACACAAGGGAAAACGTCCTAAAGATATTGAAAATATATAGATAAAGATATATAGAAAAACAAACAAACATCAGAACAATAATTCAAAAATGGACACAACAGCAACAACAACAAGTCAATGCCACAACGTGGCAATCATGGTATTCCATAAAATTGCACAGGTGCTAGGTTTTTGTTGTTGTTGTTGGTAGTGGTGCTGTTTATAACTGTATTTTTTTATTTATTTATTTATTTATTTCAGAAAACGGTAATCTTAAATTACATTTTGAGGGAATACAGAGATACCATACATCCACCCTAACTGTAGGAGCCTGAGTCTCTTTGCCAGAGTTTAAACAATCTCTGTGGCCAATGAAGCGATATACAGCTACAATTGCCCGATGTCTTTTTGTCTAATTTGTTAATTCATCAACATGTCATCTTTATTATTCCCTGATTTTGTCCGAGCGTTGATAATCACTTTTGAAAAATATGACACAGAAGCTTAACGAGAAAGAAGCCAAGGCCTCACCGAGGTCAAAACTACCGATGCATGTTTTTATTGTTTTAACGTACTGAAATTGCAAATGATGGCTGGTATCAAACACTATGGCAACACTTTGTATAAATACAATGTGCATAATTCATTATAAACTCACATATCAAAGATTATGATATCTTCATAATATCTGGTTAGGTTTATAACTATTTTCCTTATCCTAAAACAAAGAGGAGGCCAAAACAAACAAACATGCAAACAAACAACAAACTACCATCCAGTAACCTTCAATATCATAATGTTGTTTTATATTTCATCATCCACATTTGCGACATTATTTCTCTCTCTCTCTCTCTGTATCTGTGTGTGTGTGTGTGTGTGTGTGTGTGTGCGTGCGTGCACACGCACGCACAGAGTGTGATAATATCCTTAATTGTTTTATAACTTGCAACTTGCACACTTGCATTGGGACAAAAATGACATTGGGAAAAAAATACAAAGGCTAACTAATGTGATTCACCATTATTATCACGTTTTTGTACTCATTTAGCACCTCGGGTCTAAGATGATGCTGGCATATGTTTCCATAAGTCAATTCAGTCAAAACTGTGCTAGGAAAAAGAATATGCATAAATAGTATTTTAATAAGATCCAACTTCATTTCTATGACCATGTAAATGACCATGTATGTGAAAGCTTGAATTTCAATGTCATATTCCAGTGCATTCAATGTGTACCTCATGTCCTATATCAGAATACCACCAAGCCCTGCAATAGCTTGTATAACAAGGACCCAAGCGCCCCAAACCAGTAAATATCTGTTTTTTTTTCTTTATGAACCACATTTATTAATATTCTTAAAAGTAATACAAGAGTGCCTTGTAAAACATTTTTCTTTCTGTCAAGATTTTTCATCCAAATGCTATCCCCCTGACTTTGTGTTTACTATGGCAGCTAAACGCTAAACAGCACGTGATCAAACCATTAAAACCCATCAGTTGTATTGTATTCACTGGTTCGTCCCTCATGTACCACATTTTCCCAAAATTCTGTCCTAAATATGATGGATTCCTCCCCCACAGAATCTGTTTAATTTGATGTACAGCTGCAGGCATCTGAGGGGGCGGCAAAATGAGAATTTCTTTCTTTTTTTTTTCCCTAACATTTTTTATAGCAGTGTAGAGTGCATGACTTTTTGCATCTGTTCTGCACAAATCTCAATCGGAAACTCTCTCAGACATTTTGAGCAGGAGTCACGTGTTTAGTAAGTGAAATCACAAGTCATTCTCCACCCCCTGACCCCTTCCTATCATTATCATACCAAATGAGAGACAAAGTGCTGGACTTGAAGAAATTTGACCAAATGGGATGCGATGGAAGAATGTTAAAGCTGGGGTTCTTACCCTTGTGTTCAGTGCATTAACGGTCATTGCTGTATCAGATTTAAACATGGACTCTGGCATAGCTCTTTGATATCCTATCATCAAATAGGCATTATTTGTTAGAAATAGAAACATAATTTAAAATGCAATTTAAACAAGGCCTTGCTTTCAAATAATTATTATCAATGTTGGAAAAAAGGGTAGAAAAAAAAGTCTGGCTCTACACAGAAGCTAAGAAATTTAAGCTATGTCTTAGCTGCTGTGTAGAGCCAGAACGTAAGTGGAGACATCCTGAGGATAGAGCAGAGTAAAGCTGCTTGGAGGGTAGAGATGGTGGCGTTGTCAGGAATTGAATTCTATACCAGGCCCAGAGACCTGCTGCCCTTATGATTGATGTACTTGTATTGCAAGTCAAGGAGAGCCAAGACTTGCCCAGCCAGGTGATGGATATACCAATATATTGTGACTACACCACTGGTGGTCACCAGAAGCGTGCTCACGTTTTTACAGGATGACGAATGTTACACCTGGTGGCCATTTCATGATTCCCTCTATATAGAGTATTTTGGACCGGTTTCGGCAAGAAAGATGAAGTCTACCACTGAAAAAAAGGGGAAAAAAATTGGTGCCTGCTCTCCAAAATTAATACAGCTAAAGATACCTCTGGACTTAGAGTGACTCTGGTCTGAGTTACCATCAAATATTATATATCTATGTAACCTGAATGACTTTCATTTTAGATTCAGTTTGTCCTTAAATCTTCAAGAAAATGGATTAAACACTTTCTCAGTGTTTTTGTTGTGCCCCCCCCCACCCCCACCCCACCATTTCATGGTCATTTGATATCATATTTTATTTAATGGTCCTTGCCAGTATAAAAGCTGATTAAATGAAAATCAAGCTTTAATGATTACCTCAAGCATTTGCAAGGCACTTGATGCTCATAACCAACAAAGCAAATTCCTTATCAAGTTTCAAGTTTTTGTTCAGTTGTATTAGCTGCATTCAAATTGGCATATCATATTAAAGCAATTGATTTCAACACTGAGAATCTGGTACGTCCATGCAGGATGCATTTCTGCATGTTAAGCACTGTATTGGTTTAACGCTCGGTATTTTATTTTATGCATTGCTACAGTAATATGCGGGTCGTTTTGATATTCAGTTTATTTGTTCATCAGTTTTGTTGTTCACAGAGGCAGTTGGTTTGTGATGTCTGAATGTATTCAGGAAGCTGATCTGGCTGATCTTTCGAAAGCCATACGCCCATTTTAACAGTATCACATTTGCATAATGACCATTCATGAAAAACAGCCGCAGTCTAAGTCATACAAACTGTTACAAACCACATAAAATAAAATAAAAAAAATTGCAAAGACATACAGTTTAAACATTCACTCTGTGATTCTGGAAGAATCTCTGGATGAATAAATTCTCAATGTGGCTATGAAATATTTTGGGGTTTTTTTTCCCTTCCAAGAGCAGAGAAGAGAGCAAGAGATTATTTTGCAATAAGTTCTTGGTGACTGTGTATGTTCCCTGATGCTGAGCTGTGTGGGAAAAAATAAAGCTTGTAGGATTTTTTTTCTTTTCTTTTTTTTTTTAATCAAGCCCAGTCATGACTGTGGAAAACTTTATGCTATGGCTGTTCTGAATTTGCTTTAGCTGCAATCCTGTCCTTATCGATTACCAAAAGAAAACAACCCATCAATCAACTTTCTCAGGACACCATTGTCAGCTATCAGGGAAAGAGCTGTGAAAGCACTGTGAACTACCGAAACAGTCCTATTCACAAACCAGCCACCAAAGAGATTAAAAAAGATCTATAATCCCATGTGGGGGGAAGAAGCATAACAATTGAGGACTGAGAATTATACATAACACAAACTGAGTCTCAGCTACAAAAAAGAAATAGAAAAAGAATAGGAAAAAGAGGCACTACCCTCCACCCCACTCCAAGATTTTTTTTTTTTTTTTGTTACTGCTTCAATTGTTCTGCATAGAGGTTCACAGAGCCAGGGAACTGAATCTCTTTCAAGGGAGAAAGGGATCTGCTGTGCTAAGGGAAGCTGCTCTTATACAACAGTTAAAATGTGAAACATGGCCTTACAAAATGGGTTGAGGGAACAGCAGAGCAACAAAAGGCTTGACGTTGTGTTCAGAGTAGTCCTATAGAGACATTCTATTTTTTCCTACTCCCAAAAATTGGACCAAACAAAATCCTTGAAAGAACAGGAAGAATTCAAGAATTCAGCTAAAACATTCTTATACCTTTAGTATGAAATGGACAACATGTAAGGGAACACTATCATTTAATTTTATTGGCTTTGAATTCACGCAAGAGAACCTGTGTGCTAAGATATGAATGCAAAGAAGATATGATTTTTAGGTCTCTCTCCTTGATTGTGCTCTCTGTGTGTGTGGAGAGCACAGGCTTCAAGGTCAGCCTTTCGTTGTAGCACTCACCGGAGCAATTAAGCACGTTCCCTCTTAAAGAACAGAACAATAGAACAGAACATGGCAATTTCAAAGTAGAAATCTCTTTTTCATATTCTAAATATTCTGTGCTGTGAATCGAGTGAAGTGCATTGCAATTGAGGTGAAGATCAAATGACCTAAGGTGATGGGGGGCGCTCATTAAGCCATTTAGATTCATTCGAGATTTAGATTCGTGGAGGGTTAGTCAATATCCTTATCTGCCTTAATTCGACACATTTTAACGCTTTAATAACTGGCCCATGTCATGGAAAAGACCAGTTTTCAATAATCTGTTCACCTCTGTTGTCTCATCTTGTATATTTTTGTTTAAACAGCCTTAAACAAAAACCTTATTTGCTTAAAAATGTACTATTTCTTCAACAGAACGATGTAACACAATATTTTGCATGCTCCGTTTACAACTCTATTGCTACCAGTAAAAAAGTAAAAAAAAAAAAAAGTGAGATCAAACTCCAGGGGTAAATGGTGTTTTCAATAGAACAATAGGTTTTGGGGATTTTTTTTTTGCTTTAAAAAGGAAATTACTGACTGCGGTTTTACAGTGTTTTTACTGACCCCTTATACCTCTGAAATGTACAGAGTCCATTTCAAGATTCAGTCTTGGTAAGAATGATCGACTGCACTAGCATTAGATCTAGGCTAAGCACATAGTGCAATCAGCAGTGCTTTTAAGATATTTCTTAGTTTCATGTAATTATGACAGATCTGTTTCACTCTTTGGAGAGGATTCCTATGATTGCCTAGAGATGCTTCCCTCAGATATGACTAAGATATATATATATATATATATTGGAAGTAGGGATTGTGTGCTGATGCTGTAAAGGACTATTGCAGGTTCTCATTAAGCAGGTTTTGAATGTAAGCCAAGTCTTATGTTCACTCTGAGCTACTGCACTCTGGAATGACCCCGTGTGAAAGCACAGCTGCAGTAAGACACAGCTCTGATACACTCTCTAATAGAAGCCCCAGCATCACAGTGGCAGACGCTAAAATGACATTATAACCTTTTGCCAGCCGCCGGCCCTGTGTTTATGCTCTGAGAAAAGAGAAATCATTAAAGATTGTGTAGTTTAAAACTCACCATGGACTTCAGAGATTATAACAATTCATAGACTACACTACTTTGGCCTTTGAACTGCTTTCATGGACAACACCACCCTGTCAACCTATGCTTGGATAACGATGCTGCGGTAGAAAGTAAATTAAGTGTCGTTTCCCAAATGAGCCTCATGTGCTTCAGTGACCCCTAAGTATGTAGAAACGTCCCTGTTTTGTCTTAAATGTTAGAGAAGTGGGAAGGACTGAACTGGTAAGCCAGAGACGAGTACATGCCCATCTGAAAGAGGTAATTAAAAAGTAGATAAAGGTGTCAATAACTATGGAATCGTGCTTTTTCTCTTCTTTCATTCAGACCTGACGCTCTCAGGGTTGTTTATCAGGAGGCTTTGTCAGAGAACAAGAGCTGTGTGTATTCATTTGTGAAGTGTATTGGGTTCAGTGGGGTGTGATAGAGACTCACTAGCTTCAAGTGCTGTGGACTGTAGGCGTACTTTTCAAATAATTCACCAAAAGGATCTGAGAACAATTGCTCAGTTCACATCAGAAGAAACATTCTACTCTTTAAAAAAATACTAAAAATAAATAAATAAATAAAACACAAACATTTTTTTAACATACATTCTAAAGTTGGTAAGCTTGTATATCCTGAACACTAGCAGTGATGTTAGTGATAAAAGAAAGAGAACAGTGAAGAGCAGTAAGTATGCACACTCGCTCTCAAAAGGGGTGCAGGATGAGCGTCCTGTGATTCTCTGTGTTGTTCTCTGAAGAAATTATTTATGATTGCTTCGGATTAGTAGTGAGTACATACAGAGTAAGTTTTAGTAATGTGTCAATACTCAATGGAGATATCACTGATGCAAAAGTACACCCTCATGGCGAAGATAATTAATATTTATCCAAAGATTACACACTGATGTTCAGTTCACTGGTCCCATAAGTATCTAGTTTGATAGGGAAGAAAACTGAAAGAATTCTTAAAAATGATATGACTAAAGTTTCTCTTTAACTTTGACACATAATGAGGAAAGAAAGCATCAAAGCTTGTTTATGGTGAAAAGAAACAGACATTGTAAATTATAGCTAAGCTGGAAGAAAGGTTCAGGAGAACTTATTCAAAGACTGAAGAATCAATCGTCAGAGCAAAACAGAAGCAGTAAATAAAATACGCAGTCACACACTCCCAATTTATTCAGACATTTGGTCATATCAGTTCCATTTAGAAATGCATCTATGAGATGGAGGCTGCCTTGTGCGACACGAAAAGATAATCATCAAAGTCCTGGAAAATCCTCTAGTTTCATTTGGTTAATGAGCTATAGCATTGTCTTAGTAGGAGCAATAATGAATCTGGTAAGACCAAGATTTGCCACATCTATAAAAACTTGAAAAACAGAAAGAAAGAAAGAAAGAAAGAAAGAAAGAAAGAAAGAAAGAAAGAAAGAAAGAAAAACAAAAATTTGTAGGATTTAAAAGGATTTGGAATATTTAGAATCTGCTGTTTTCCAACCAAGCAAAAAATATGAGTACAATGAGTCAAGATTTAACCTTGAGAGTAGAAGCTTTGACAAAACATTGAAAAAACAGGAAAAATGGCTCCACTTTCACATTCATATGTGACGGACAGCACACAGATACACTGAAATGAGCTAAACACTCTTACATTTTGCTAAGGGAATCCCATTTTTAACATCCATTCTAGAAAACATGTCTCACAGGTGAGTAAGCCTGCCATTTCTTGTAAACATTCTTATGGCAAGTCATTTGATTTTCTTTGCTGGAAGTCCACTTTACCCACTGAAGCAAGATGGAGGGACAAATAAATGATTCAGCGCAGGCGTCTCACAGAACAATGCAGAATGAAAGATTCATATGCTTCTCAAATCTGAAATGAGATAAACATGGAATAGCGTGTAGAACAAACATAAATGAGAGCATTACTGGCCATAACAATAGGAAAAAAATGAATGATTGATCAAAGACATGTTTGGCATGACAAAATCTTTTTCGCTTAAAGCAACAACACACTGAGCACGTGGGGCTTTCTCTCTCTCTCTCCCTCTCTCTCTCTCTGTTTTTCTTTCTTGATGTATTTGAGGAGCAGAGAGGTTGAGATGCTGGACATGTTGACCATCTCTGGTGTGTTTCTGGAACATGTGAGGGGCAAAACTAGAACCGAGTAGATTTGTCCCCTAAAAGAGAAAGGAATAGCCTTGGATTTTTATTGGCACACAACAAAAAGTTCTGGCAATCATATCACTCCTGTTCTTTGCTTGTTAACACTCTGTTCTGTGATGCAAGACATTTGAGTTTGATTTCCAACATGCTGTGTTTTCATTCGCTACGCTGGTGTCAGAAGTGAGGGCTTATGCTTTGGGTGTTGAGGCCAGAAAAAGGACTTGTTTTTAGATGGAAGGGAGCTGTGTGACAAATCTGACTTGTTCTCCTTTCCAGTTTGCTACGACTGATGTAACTTTTCTGGAGATAGGGAATTGTTCTTTTGCCTCGTCTTTTAGCAGTCTTTTTGCCCTGTGGTGTACGGGTGATTGTTCAAGGCTAAGCTCTATTCCCTGTTGTCATAGTATTCAAATGACGAAGGCACTTTGAAATATATCTGTTATCACACCGCTGTATAAAACACTAGTAATAATGACCCAGATACATCACACTCCCCCATTTGCAGAGACACATGGTTTATTCCATTATCTCTTTGGTGTACTGTAACAGAAACCTGGCTTTTGCATTTTGCCCCAAAAACTCAAATACATGGCATCAGTTTGTTTGAAAGCAGTTATTAAGAAAACCACTGGTGGTAGCCACATGTTTATTTTCTACATGGCATGCTTGGCATCACATTACAGTGGTTATGTAGTAGCTGTATATTTCCTCAAACATTCAGAACTACACTGCTATTAAAATCAGGCTGAATGGTCTTTATGACTAGTCTTTGTATTGATTGTTTCAAATATCAAGGGTTTGTTGTAAGATCTGGATGTTTCCCAAATCTTGTATTTCATGAAATAAACTTTTTGAAACAGATGGATTTTCACTAAAGACACAATGTATAAAACCATCCTTATGCTCTTTTTTGTTGCAGGTTGTCTGGTTTCATGTTGCCATCACCCATCGTGAGTTCGGGGTCAATACTAGCATTGTGGTTCACCACGGATTTTGCAGTTAGTGCCCAGGGATTTAAAGCTATATATGAAGGTAAGACACAATGATTAATTCTTTTTTCTTGGAGAGAGAGAGAAATAGAGAGAGAGAGAACTGTTATCCAGTGAAGGTGGATTGTAATCATAATGTCTGACACAAAACTACATACCCATCAGTGTTCATATTTCTCAATGAATGGTATTAATGTGCAATGAATGTGCATTTGACGTGACTCGTTGCAGCTGAATTTAAATATATCATGACTGTTCTAAATGGGTATGTGTTGTTCTGGTGAGCATGCTGTTTTGGATGTCTCGTATTTGGAGCTGTTGGAGGTATTTCTAAACTGAAAGTAAAGCTTGTCTCTATGGGAACCAGATTTAGCTAGGCCACAGACTCATCAATAAGATTGTTTGGCATTTGCTATAGATATCTTGTAAAAAGTGTGCACTCTGGTCTTCCCTGGTTTTAATCCAGTTTTCATATTGTTAATTTGAGCAGTGTTTTGTTTAATTTTAATGAGCCAGTTGAATGTACTGGATAATTGTGGATAATACAATGGGTAAAATGTTTTGCATTTTGCCATGAACTTCGGTCTTTTATTGAGTCATAATGTGATTTGAAAGCATTGAAGTCTGATGGAATTCCAGTGGATTTGTCTATACCCTTGACACTATACAAAATGTTATTTGAACAAGTTCATAAGAACTGGTTATTTCATATTTTGAGGAGCTATAGATATAAAATACTGCATATTCGCTCTAAATAATCAGTGACAGAACTTCATCATGTTAAATAGCTGGATATATGTATACCGCCGCAGCATTCAAAGAACAAAGTTAGTGGGGCTTGTGGGAAAAAAGAAAAAGACAGAAAAAACCCTCAGCAAATCCAGTGAAGTTCATTTTCAACCTCCTTCATCTTTATTTGTATATGTTAAAGTAGCCAAGTTAAACAGCTGTGAGTTTGGATTCCTTTGCTCTGTCTGTCTTTAAAACCACAGAACATTCCATGCAAAGACAACATCTCATTGATTTTTTATGAGGTTTAAACATCACTGCAGCCTTAGTGCAGAACCTTCTGAAAACATCTCAGACAATGCTCTATGGCTTGCTCTGTGGGCCCAGACCCCAGGCCTCATGAGATCTCAACTCTTTGAGCGATGAACAAGTGTTACGCTATTCTGGTAGATCTGGTTGTAGATAGGCTTTGTTTTATTCTCCGCCCGCTAGTTAACCTTATTGTCAAATATGGAGATCCCCACAGTCGTAATGCAACACACACCTATTGCTAACTTCAAATGGTCTGGTGTACTTACATACATACATATATATATACATATACATACATATATATATACATATACATATACATACACACACACACACACACACACACACACACACATATATATATATATATATATATATATATGTGTGTGTGTGTGTGTGTGTGTGTGTGTGTGTGTGTGTGCGTGTGTATGTGTGTATCTGTGTGTGTAAATGTAACAAGTGAATTTTGCTCTCAGAGGTATTGCATAATCTGTGTATTACAAAAACAAAATGACAAACTGCATAAGTTATACAGTATACCAATGTGTAGAACTTCTCCTACAGAATAAAAATGCATGCAAACTGTGTGAGTCCTGGGGAACTAGATTTAGCATTTAAGGATGATTTAAGCTATTTGAATACACACACACACACACACACATATACATATAGCTCTTTTGGGATTTGGCATCACGTATTGTTTTGTAGCAGTGCAGTCAGTGTCTAAAACATGGTCTGCTCTCAGGACCATATGGCACAGTTGTTGAGACACTGCTGTGGAATGCAGATGTGTCAACATTGCCTGCTTTTTGTACCTGCTGTGAGAATATGGTTTTCTCTCTCTCTCTCTCTCTCTCTCTTTCTCTCTCTCTCTCTGAGGTGAGGAATCCTTATTTTAGAACCCAGAACTTTAAAAGACTGTGTGCTGGAATTTCAGTTGTTTCAGAATTTACTCAATTCGAATAAACCCAGTCTGATTTTTACATTTGAGGTGAACATCAGGCCTTTCTGAGTTGGATCCTGACCCAATCTCAAAACCCAATCTATCAATTTATATTTCATTACCCGACAAATTAATCAACTACTGCTTTTTAAAATTGAAATATGGAATAATAGTATGTTAGTATATTAGCTTAAATAACTTACATAGAATAACACATTAGTTTACATAGAAAAATGATGGTAAATGTGGCCATTCAGTGATCAGTATAAACAACTGTCATATTTTTAACCATATATTTGACATTAAAAAAAACAAACAAACAAACAATAAAAAACAACAAATGTTTTAGCCACGGCAGTTTAGCCATATCACTACATTGCTAACTTAGTATCTGGCATGTCATACTTCCAAGGGAGCAAAAAGGACATTGTACACTACAGAAAAAACTGTGTTGTGAGTACTCTGCCACAGATTCAATGTCCCAGACTGTTAGCGCTCAATGTAACATTCTTGGGGGAGAAGTGATTTGAAGGAGGTAATTGGTCAAAAACAGACAGGGATAAAGATTTTCTTTTGTTGCTGAAAAGCAGTGCAGAGCCACATGTTGTGTTACCATGTTTGCCGCCAAAGCTGTCTTTGAATGAGTAAACCCTGGCTGTATGTTCATCTTTTTGCTTTCTGAGCTCTCTCCATCTTGTGAGTTAGTCTGTTAGGGATTTAACTGTGTGCTTGTGAGCTGCTGATGATAATAGCCACAATGAACTTTCTTATTCTAACACTACACCGCAATGCTACAATATTAATGAACAGTGGAGCACCTCACAAATAACCGACCTCACACCGCTAGCTCACAGATGCCTCTGTGCTGTCCTTGTAACCTGCATGTATTTTCTGCAGCTACGGCAAAGAATCTGTGTACATTTCCCACTGCCACACATGTCAGCTAGATAACTAGCCATCTTTTTCATCTGGCTGGTGTTTGTAGGATCCTGAGGGCAATCTGACTTTTAGCTTATTGCCCCTCCAGTTTTTGCTGAGCTTTGTGCTAAAAAGCACAGCTCATCCATCTCATTGAGATTAGGTAGCAAGTGACATTTTATTTATTACTGACCACAGATGACATTACCTTTTTGAAATATCTGTATTATAGAGTATAAGAGATGTATACAGTTAATCATATGGTTTGTTAACGCATTCATTTTTAAACGAAAAAAAAAAGATGCACAGGTTGGGCTTGTCTAAAGATCAGAAAAGCGTGCATGGACTCTGAAGAATCTAAACAACTGATCTTTATATTTGGTGGCGAGGTTGTTGAGAGCATATAGATTGAATGTATTAGAGAACACAGGCTGTGTATTGTGGCTGCATCTGTGTACTGGGGATACAATCTGGACTTTTTGATCTGTCACAAATCCAATAGTGCAAAAAGTCAAGTGCTCAGCATTCTCCAGCCTAGCTTTACCATTTGCCATTCTTTCACCTCTGAAATTTTCACAGGGAATTAAGGCTCTCAACAATAAAGTGTATGAAGCAGTTCTTGTGACATTTTAAAAGGACATTTGTTCAACTCATAGCAGTAAGTGGGAACAGCTGCAGTGCTGTGTCCAGATCCTTCCACACGTGGAGGATTTTTTAAATTTTTATTTATTTATTTATTTATTGTCAAGTGCCCTTCAATGGCTATATTTTTTTAAAAATATATATTGCCTCATTAATGTAAAGAGCATGTACCAATTCTTTTTTCTTTTTTCATATTTCTGATTGCATAAGAAATCAATACACATATAAAGGTCCTCAGACCCAACACTGGGAACTATACTTATTTCGTTATTGCCATTATTATTATTTTAAAATCAAGTTCATCATCATAACCATAAAAAATACTGACATATTGGAAATGGGCCTAAATGAACCCATGTGGGGGATTTTTCCAAAACTCTTATATGCAAGTCCTTGCTAAAGAATATGCTACACAGCAAACATGTCAAATGCCTCTTTGGAAACTCAAAGCACAGATATGCTTGTAAACACTAGACAAGACAATCACTTTAACAAAGTGAAAATGATCGATGATAATGATTACAAGGTATATATATATATATATATATTAGAAAATATATTAGAGAAGCAGTTATAGGCAAATCCATGAGTTTTATGATGAATCTTTGCCTTTGTCTTTTGAATAAGAAGTAAAAATGATATCTGTTTCAATCAGCAAATTCTGAATATCCATGATCAATCTATTGATGTCCAAGGACAAACTTTCAAAGACGATGTGACCCACACTGAATCTATTAGAATACAGTTTCCCTTAGGAAGAAAGTGCCCTTTTTCTCCTGCTAAAGTCTCTCATACTCAAGTGTACACAAAATGGGTACTCTATCAGGCAAACCTTCTCCAGGGACCACTTCTTGTCAGGTGAATTCTTCACATCATAAGGGTTTCAGACACCTGAAAAGCAGCACAGAGCTACTGGAATATATATTTTTTCTACACTATCTGTTAGATTACCCTCATATTCCTCCCTCATTCTTTGCTATTCATATTGATATTTCTTGACACAAAATTCAGATTAATGTAGTCATCATTCAGTCATATTTAACGTGAGCTCCAGGGACTACTCAATCGTCTGTCAAAAACAGGCAAAATTTCTCGGGCTAAACACAAACAAGCATACCTGAATTTAAACTGTAGAGGTGAAAATACCATACTTTATAATTAGCATGTCCTTTTCCCTTTGTATTTGCCCTTTTTCTGTTCAGCCTTCCCTCTAAAGCAATGTTTTAAATATATTTGGAAAAGCTGTATAAAACATAGCACACTCAATGATATAAACAGACTAGATCTTTGCGTACAGCATTAATAATAAATGAATGTCTTGTATCAAGGGGGCTTCTGCTGCTTTTGACAGGATTCTAGCTTACTTTTACTATTATTGGACATAATTGCAACTTACTGTCATGCTGGTTTTTATATAAGTGTGTGTGTGTGTGTGTGTGTGTGTGTGTGTGTGTGTGTGTGTATACATATTCTTTTTTCTTTCGTTTTTTCATGTCTTCTGTGACTTGACCCAGGACTACGGTCAGACAGTTGGAGAAACTGCATATCTGCAAACAGATATCAGTGTTATTCAAGGTAGCCAGGCCAGAGACCTAGACAGGCTGAGACAGCATGTTAAAAAAGTTTAACAACATATCATGCTTTATAAATACAGCTACATATCATCAATATCAAAATGGTCGAGAGTAGTTCTTGTAAAAAGTGAATTTTGTCTTCAAAGTTATTGCAAAATCGGTGTGTTACAAAACATATAGATGCAAAACAAAATGACAAATTCCATGAGTATACCAATTTAATCAGATTTAATCAATTTGAAACTGAACCTGAATAAGGATTCTTTAGAATTAAGTTCCCCTGAATATTTGAAATTTCAATATCATATGACATAATGTATAATATAAGACAATGTTTGCCCCCCCAACACTTTATGTCTTTTAGTTTTTATGGAGCCAGTGTGTAACAGAGAGGACATGAGGACGTCTTATGTGCTGTGATGAAACTCTGTGTCATATAAAAATGTGCTCTCTTAATTTTATTATAATTTGTAGTCAACTTGCAGAAATAATTTTCTCTTTGCCATTCACATGCTTTCTTGATGAACGGCCTGTCAATCTCGGATGCTTCTGTAATAGTGTCAGGGACATTTGGATTCAGTCGTACCGTGTTTCAGTGTTTGCCAAAAGTTCAGTCTCAGGTCATTGTCACTGATTTATTTTGAGAGGAAGATGAGTGACAACATCTCTGTCGGCATCTCGACGGAGACAATATTGATAAATACAAAGAGTGGGACAAACAAATACCTGACCCCTTTCTGCAGTCTGAGTTTGTATCCATGTGACACTGAAATGACTGTAATTTCATACCAAGTTATGCTGAAGGAAAAGCTCCTGTAAGTGCTATGGTGCTCTGAGAGGAATCAGGTGTACCATGGAACAGACAGCTTCCTCTTTTCTATACGAATGACAAGGACATTTTGTCATTTGTTGAATATGGAGATTGTAGGAGCCCAGTTTCATTTCCACTCATAAAATAAGTCCCGGCTAGACACCGTGCGGCCGCGTGGACCTCGCACATGCAAATGGTGTGATATAGTCCCAGGTGTTCACTTCTGTACCTCTCCCTGAGGAAATGACTCACACAGCTTCACCTAAATAGATGTTCTTAGAGTTTTCTTTGCTCCTGAGTGTGGTGTGATTCACCTGATACGTGGCCTTGAAAGTCTAATCATTAAATTCACTTTCCCTTGTTTTCTTTTTCTGCCCCTTTTTTTCGTTTTGGCCTTAACATTATGGTTGTGAATTTTGGGAAATTGTCATTCATGTCATTTAACACTCATTCCAGTCTTAGGAACAGAGCGTATGTGAGTTTTATTTCAGTGTTTGCACCCGTGAGCTTGCTCTCTCTCCTCCAGCTTGCATTAGTATGCAGTTAGAGCCTGTCCAGTGAGCAGGGCTGGAACACCTTCGCTTCAACAGCCATACGATGGCATGTGTGAAATGCATTAACTTCTCTTTAATTGCACAACCTTGCCACCCTGAGAGCTAATGTATGCTAAGCAGTTTAGAGATCTGCAGTCTAGGAGGAGCTCACCTTTGTCCAGTATGTGTACATTTCAGCCCCTCGTAACCATGAGCTAATTGTAAATTCATTGTGTGCAACAGATTTTTATTTATTTATTTATTTATTTATTATCTTTTTTGTAAGTAAGGTTTTTGGGGTCATATTTTATATTTTATATTATTTTGACATATTCTTTTGTATTATTTTGAAGTTCTCAAGTTGTCACAGCCTGCGGGTTTGAATTGATCAGCACTCTTAGAGAGTTTAAAATGTTTACACTGAAAAATGACCTCAGCTAGAAACTCATTCGTTTGGGTCTTTCATATTTTTAAGTAATTTGAAGTTTGACAGAACATTCCTGCAAAGTGACCTTACAGAGGTCATTTTATCACATTTTTATTTGTGTGTTTGTTCTTTTTAATTGTAACCGGTCACAGATGTTTCATCTAGCTAGGTTTGACAGCAGGTTTTGCAGACTGAAAAAGCCTGTCCATGTTTTTTTATTGACCTCTTTTTGCCATTTTAGTCTAAATTATTTTCAATGTGGATATTTTAAAATAGTACAAAACTAGATAGATACACAGACTGATGGAGAGACTAATAGCGAGACAGATGGACAGGTAAGCATACAACAGATAGATAGATAGATAGATAGATAGATAGATAGATAGATAGATAGATAGATAGATAGATAGATAGATAGATAGATAGATAGATAGGATCACTCATGTATACTCATGTGTTGCGCATGTACCCAGAAAAACAGGCATAGATGCATAAATGGACTTATTGAAACTCCAAACCTTTGAAGAGAGGTATGCTCTGAAATAATTCACATAAATTACTAAAATGCTATTGTATCAAAATGACACTTAGACAGGAGAAATGAGATGCACAGAGGGTTGACCCAAACATACGCCAATTTAACTTCACGCAGAGTTAAGTATTCTTTCTCCATATTCATACACCTCTCTGACATACATATATTCATCTCATTTCCAAGCATCACAATTTTGAAATCTCTCCATGCAGTGTTGAGGACATGCATAAAATATAGGCTTCGTTTAGTTTTCATGTCTGTCACACAACTACTCTGAGGTCTGAGGTCTTGAGAGAGCTGAAATGTCAGTGCTTTGGTTGTCTGTGTTTCCACTGGATACTTAAGATATTACACAAATTCAGTGGTGTTCATTTAAAGTGTTTGCTTTGGGCATTTATCCATATGGTAAGCCTCCTGGTCTTCCATTCCTTCTGTGCCATTCATCTAAAAACAAAGACATGGTGTAAATACTATGAAAAGACTATGAAAAATGTCGTAAATTGATTTTTAGTTCTTGGGACACAGATGATGAAACAGATGTGGGACCAGGGTTGAAATTTGGGCCATGATAGGATGTTGTTTGTTGCATGGCATGATGCTCTTTTCAGTGTCTTTAAAAAAAATCTTGCCTCAGGTCCCTTTTTGCTGTTGATTGTTACGATATTGATAGTGTCATTATCCCTAACAATTGGATTTTAGGGCTTTGTTCTGTGACTCAATGATGAAATGCCTCAAAATCTAACTGCAAGGGAAACAAATAACCTTGCTGACTTTTTTGGTCAGATTGTCCTTAAACAGCAGCATCAGTAACCTCAAAGGCGAACTCAAAGTAACCTCAAAGTTTTTGGGGGGTTTTTTGTAGTCTGAAGAATTAAAATGAAAGTATAAACATAAAGCTGAACAACAGGAAATTTGTAATAAAATACAATGTTTGGAAAATAATCTGCTGAGCTCTGCATTTTATAGTGAGTGATCTCTTTGAAAATGACACAACCACTGCTAGGCCCTCTGGAAACCCTCGGTTTGAGACAGCTTACTGTGGCAAGTGTGCCTCGTTACAAGAGTGCAGGAAATTTATTATCCAGCATGGACTGATGAACAAAATTAAAAGGATTGCTCAGCCAATTTGTTCTTGCGCACTGACCAAACGTTATGTGAACATTTTGGAAAAAAATAAATGACATAGCTAAGCTTCTCTTATCATAAGTATATATTCTTGTCTAGTGCAACGATGAACTGTATCAACTGTAGTAGGTAATAAACTCAGGCAAATTAGATACAGTTTTGATTTGTTGGTTCAGTGAATGTAGGAATGGAACTGAAATAATAACTTTTAATGCTATTCAGCAGTTGAATTTTTATTGCTTTAATTTCAATTGCTGTCTCTAAATATATATAGACAAAGAAAAAAAACTGGCAATTATGATTAGGCTGTGGGTGTTAGTGCCTCAACTTTTTTTTTTTTAAATATTTGAAAACAGAAGAAGAAGGAGAGGAAGAGTAAGAAGAAGGAGAGGAAGAGAAACATAGCGCTCTTACTGAAATGATTTGCATATTGGCTATAGATTAAAGTGTTTTGAAGGAATCCCCTAGGCCTTGCATTTTTGTCATTTCTTCAGTGAGCAGATGCCTGCCTTCAAAAATAAGACTTGAAATATTAAACATGATAGAATAAATAGCTAATCGCATGTCATATCAATGGATACCAAGTATGTATGGAGGGAGAGAGAGAGAGAGAGAGAGAGAGAGAGAAAGAGAGAGAGAGAGAGAGAGAGAGAGGGACACTGACAGAGAGAGGGAGTTTTCAGTGGAACTTTGCTTTCAGCATGCTGTTTAAATTTTTCACGAGTGGTTTATAACGTGTGTGTCTAATTAATGTCTTTATAGATTTAATGATAACTTTATCGTCTTTTGCCGAAAGATTCATACTATTCAACATTTCGCATCCACATTGTTGATTACTGAACTTGACACATTCTGTCATCTTCAGAATATTTATTAATTTATTCACATTTCAGGAATTTTGACATTTTCAGATCATGTTACCGTATGCTTTGTTGTTATATTGATTTGCCAGTGTATATCATTGTTTCTTGTTTTGAGCAACTGATTCATTTCCATTGTTCTTACTGCTACACTTCTATCTTTTATTGCATTATTGAACAAAAAGACACATTTCCAATTCCCCTCCCCACAGTCAGACAACAAGTGGTATGAGAGATGGGTCTCCTTTTGACAGGAGGCTGGCCTGAGGAGACCTGAGGGAAAAGAAATGTTTATTTTTAGTTTCTTTTGCAGAGACCGTCTTGGGAGCAGAGGGCACTGAGCTGTGGATGATTTCTTCAGTCAGCTCCATCCCAGTTAGCTTTGGTATTCCGAGGACCATCCACCTCCTTTGCCCTCAAGGCCCCAGACAGCACCTTTGGAGTCGTCTTTGTAGACAGCAAGCGCTTACCAAATTTTCAAAGCTAGTGTCATAAGTGGCAAGTGATTAAGGATTCACAGGAGGTACACAGAGACACTGTCTCACATTTGGGGGGACAGTGTGCATAAGCGGGGTGGGGTTTTGGGGGGGGTTACTGGACACGCAATGGCAATCGATGCCACAGTTATATCATTAGATATTTCCAACAACCATAATGCTCCCACCCCAATCAATTTATAGAAGGATTGCTCTCAAAATACATATCATATTGTAGCTGATTGCAAAGGAGCTCATAAAGATGTTTGAATTGAGATGTTTGAAATTTTGAATCATGACAAACATCTCTGTTGTGACGTCAGACATTTTAGAGATTATGAGTGTAGGGATAATAATGTTTACTGATATGCTGTACGACTGCATTGGAGGCTTTGACTTTGACTTGAAATGTCAAGCATGAAAGCGAAACCTCTTAAGACAGCATGGCAATAAGATAATCCTCTTAAAACAGACCAGGGTCACAAGTCAATAACCAATTACTGCACTAGGCAGTGTTAGTTAGCCACCCTCGTCTTTCCAAGGGTAGACTGTTTGTGTCCTTTCACCCAATGCGATGGCGGGTCCTGTTTTTCAAGTGATCTGTGATGTTAATGTTTTTCAGCCATTCAGGGACGGTCTACTAATCTTACATTCACACAACACTCCCAAACCTCATAAGCAATCAAGTGACACCTCCTACATGACAGCATCCTACAAGGACCGAAAGAAATGCCAGAGCTGGAGCCTGCAGCACTCCTCTCAAGACCCCTCACGCTAATATCCCATGTCAACGCAGTGAATTAAAGCGTTTGCTTAATTAAGAAGGACAAACAGCAGCAATCATCTCCAGAAAGCCATAACCTCCAGTGACTTTTAAAATGTGTTTTAAAATGTGGCCATGCCTCTGGGAATTACAGAGAGGGCCTATTTTCTTCTCTCTATCTCCGTCTCTCTCTCTCCTTGTCTCTCTCTCTTTCTCTCTATGTGTCTCTGTTGGTCTCTCTCTCTCTTTCTCTCTCTCTCTCCCTATCTTTCTGTATCTCTCTCTCTTTCTTACTCACTCTTTCTTTCTCGCTCTTCCTCTCACTGACTTCCGACAATTAATAAAAAAGCTGACATTTCTTTCGGCACAGGCTGGTAGATTTTAATCCAACAGAAATGCATGAAAAAACAAAACAAAACAGAGACACAAAATGACAACAACAACAAACAAACAACAAAACCAGCTAACTATGAAGCTTATAATGAGACAAAATTTATGTTGAGATTTTCCTTCATGGCAATTGCTGTAGGAGATCAATTCATTTAGCACTGTCAGATTAAACCGAGTAAATACACAACACCAAGTTCAGTTGCCAATGACTGCTTTAAAACATTCTAACAGACCTTGCTTTATTACTTTAAACTGAAGTCTTATTGTATATATTTTTTTCTTTGGTGTATCAGTATTTATGGGTGGATGGCTAGCATTGAAAGAGTATTTATAGCTGTAGTTCCTTTAGACAATAATTTCAAAAGTCCCTTGATCTGACAGAAATCTGACATGCTGACCTTAAAACTGAAAAGGATGGTTCATGTGTGCACATACAGCAAGGTGAGGTGACATGTTTGGTTAGATGTAGTTTTGTCTCAACTGTCTAACTCCAACAGCGGCTACACCAGCAACGGAAATTGTTCTGAAGTAGTTGGTGAAAAACAAAGAAAAAAATGTATTAAGCTGTCACTTTTGATACAAAAGAGTGTGTTTCAATAACATAAAATCCTACCTGCTCTCTGCTCTGCTACCATTGCTCTTTCATCTTTAAAGAACTCAGTGCCTTTCAAGCAAGGCCAATAAACAAATTCTGATTTTTGGATTGTATATTTTGTTTATGCTTTAAACATTTTGTTTGAGATAATGATGAAGATGTCAGGATTCTGGTTCAGAAACAGATTTGCCAGACACAGCAATGGCCAACTATGTACTGTTGTAAAAAAAAACCAAACAAACAAACAAAAAAAACCCTTAATGCAAATATACTTTCAGTGCAATAAAAACAGGACAGTAAGCTTTAACCTTATTTACACTCGTGCAATAAAATGTTAAGAAATTTTACTCATGATACATTTATGATAAATGAACTTTTGCAGCATACTTTGAAAGAACTTATTTCACCTTTCATTTACTGACAAACTAAATCCTTACAAAATATTTAAAAGGTTACAAAATATTTATATTACCCCAGCATACTGCTTAACAGAAATTGATCTTTCCACTAAAGTACAAGCATTAGTCTTTTTGGCTGGTCATGGCATTTGTGACAAAGTGGCAGACAATCCATGACAATATATGAATGAGCATGAAGGATCACTGGCATCTGGCAGTGATCACATGCTCTGTGATATGCCTCAACAAATTTGAAAGACACAGAAAGAGATTATGGATCCATATGTCAATATCACAGCAAGAGCCTCACATGCAGGAACATATAGCCACAAACATACACAGTCTCTAAAAACCCCATTGGCATGATAGAAACTACCACAGAAAAGGCATAGTTTTAGCTGTATTTAAGACACATTTTAATAAATCTTTATAAAACTGATAACCTGGTCTTGAATCAGTTTTAGATTTGTTGAAACTGATAGAATGAACTGTCCCTAATTGTCCTTAAACTACCTATTTTAGGTAAACTTGAAGAATGCCACTATGCAGAACTTATTAACTGGAGCCATTACGAATTGTCATCAGTATGTTACCCTTTAAAAATGAACATGAGAAAATGCCTAATGTCACCACCACCAACAACATTATCTTAACCAGAGAGAAGAATAGTCCTACATTTGTTGAAACATGATGTTCAAATGTGATTACAAGCATGGTAGTAATTTGTGGTAGGCTAGCTTTGAAGCTAGAGTCTCAACACAAGCTAACTCTTCAGCTGCTATTGCTATCAGGAATATTGCTAGCAACAGCAGTATCACAACTTATTGACAGGTGACCACAAACAGACCAAACCAACTTATATTTGACCCATTACCAAATGGCATGTGCATGAAAACAAGACAAGTTTGTTTGTTTGGTTGTTTGTTTTTTATTGCTTGACATGGCAATATCACCATTTTTGGTAATATTGCCAAGACACATTTTGTGGAAAGTTTATAACCGAGAATAATTTCAGCATGTGGTGTGTTTGGTAGGTGAGGCGGGAGTAACAAAAAAAGTCTGACCAAGAAGGCGGAGGCTAAAGGCTACATGTAGCATGAAAACATGTATATGATTGAAGGATGTATGGGTAACCATTTGTGCCTACATCAACACATGTTGTTGTTTACATGTTACATGTTACTCAGTCAGGCCAGAACAGTAGAAAAAACTCTTAATGGCTCTGGTCGGAGCAAACAGACCACTGAAGACCTTCGTTTAAGCACTCAAACTTTTGAGCTAGGTGACAGGCTAACAACAGGAGAGCCAAACTTGCTTACTGTTCGTGAACAAGCCCCCAGAGCAAAAAGTGGTAGGGTGAAATTTTATATTTGTTTCAACCTTTTTCCCTTTTGAAAAGTAGTATTGCAAACTATTCAAATGTTACTAGGCAAACATGCCTATTTTTCTAAAGAAGAATTGTTTACTTTGCCAGTCACTTTTATATTTGTTTTCCAAGTTATATCCATTGAAGAAAAGGAGCATTGTAATTTATTTTAACATTTTCAAATGCTATTAGGCAGACATTCTACACTGTGTTCAGACTGAGCAATAATGAAACCTGTACAGGCCTACCTTTTTTCCTCACAGAAAATTGATCAGGAATCAATAAGAGAACTGATAAAGAATTGGACTGATAAGCAGAATCATTAATGGCCTTGGTATCAATAAAATGTTATCAATTCCCATCCTTAGATGTCACTCCTTTACAATCTTTTGCATGAAAGTGAAAACTATTTTGCAATTAATTTGAAAATGTAGACCACCACATAAAGTGGTTTGGCCTATGCCGCCATTAAAAAACAATCAATGGGCTAGCCTTTAGTTTGATAGAGGAAAATACAAAAACATGACCTTACTTAAACAAAAACATACACTACTGTATGACTGAGAGAGGGAAAATTGAGGCCAGGTTGAGGGAAACAGGAGGGCCAAGCCACATCGACAACCAAGCAAGTATAAACAATTAGTTCCAAAAAAAAGCCTCCTCAATTATGAGGACATGGTTTGGATTTGAAAAATCTGCCCATGAACAGGAAAAAAAAAAAAACATCACCTGGAAACAGTGCCAAGCAACAGCAAATTGCTTGGATGGTAATACAAGCCTCAAAATGAGGCCTGTGTGCAAGTGTGAGGAAAGTATTCCAGCTGTAACCTCCACAAGTGGTGTTGGTGTCAGGTGAAAAAAAACAACAAAAAAAACTCAAACATCACTAGCTTTGCCAATTTCAAGTAACTACCCCCTAAAAAAAAGAAAGCAATTGACAATCGTAAGATTATGATCTTCTTACACAAAACATTGTTACACATGCTCTTGTACTGCCATATGTAATTGTCTTTGTGCATTATACAATCAAAACTTTGTTTCTTTGCTTATAGAAAACCATGCTTTTCTATGACATGTTTGGAATGATACTGTTTAGAATTCATACCATGGCATGACTGTCGGTCTATGCTATTGAATTCTTTAGTGTTTGACTCCATCATTTTGTCCACTTCTTGTAGCTGCAGGAAACTGCAAGTGATGGTCATATTTTCTCTAACAAAGCCTTGTATTCTTCTCTATTATTTCTCCTTTTTCAAAGTTAAGAACAGGGAAGGGGCATCGTACAACTAGCTGTTTTTGCTTTTCATTTTGTAAACAGATTTAGCTACTGAGCGTAATCAATATCTGAACCACATTATGGAATTTTTTATGGCACACAATTCTGCTTAGACAATTCTGCCCATCATGATAATCAATGTGTTTTTTCTCCTTGATTTCTTTATTTCATACTGGTTATTTTCTGACACACCCCAGTTTTTTGGCAGGAAATCATTCAGTGACATGATGTGACACATGAAAGATTACTGCCAAGAGCCAGCAGTAACCCAAGACAAGAGGTCAGCTTGATTAAAAGAACATGTTGTTTTGAACTCAATCCAAGATGTGCAAAGTAACTGAATTATATGGTTTTGTGTTAATAAAGAATCAAAGCAGAGATGGTGATGGAAGGGAGGACAGACTTAAGGTTGTCTCAGCAATTACCTAACAACCTGTGGGTAGGGTGGTACAAGGAGCCACAGAGTTTCAAAATAGTCTGAGGTTGTCACTGAATCAGACAGCAACTTTTGAAATATTTAGTTAGTTTCAGAGAGGAGCAGGCAACCATTGCCAACTGGTAGGGAAATGGACAGATAGGAAGGTGGTCATGATATGTAGGATTAGCAGTGTGAAATTGATACTGAGAGTGCACATAGGAGTCCATGTGGATTCATAAATGTATACACTCTCAGTGTTAATTCAACACCCTCAGTATTGATTTAGCACTGGTGAATATGCAGTGCACCATATGGAAAGGTCATGGGAAGAGGACAGCCTTAATGAGGCTGTAGTCCTTCAAAAAAAATATATTCTTAATTACTGAACTGCTCTTTTTGCACTAGTGTCTAATCTTTGGTGCTGCTGAATTGGTGTGAAATGTTTTGGCATATTTTTATTTTTGTGCACATTAGACCCAGGTTACCTTTAAATCTGGTTGATCTATAATTAAGGTGAAGAAGGCCATTGTGGTTGATTCTATGCTGAGGTAGGACAGTGATGAATAAGGCACAAATGTTTTTACAATCACTTGAATGATGCTATTTTTCAGCCTTGATTGAAGCCCCGGCACGAATTCTGTACAATAATTGGAAGTCTGTTCCATTACTAAGTAAGATATTCCCCTTTCTTTCTTGTAGAAACAGTCAAACACTTAGCTGCTTGTGAGGGGACTGTAAAGAGGTAAAGGAAACATGTGCAATGGGAACTGTATTACGCTGTTTGGTGCATTAGAATAACCCTGTTATTGCAAATAGTATCTGTACTTCATTTAAAAATGATGGGATTTTCACACTTGGTTGTGCCATAATTATTGCCTCTTTTGAGTCAGATTAAACAACACAAATAGAGTGGCTAACTCCAAATAGCAAGGCAGACATGTCAGATGACATTAAAATCCTGCTCAACTCCCTATAAACAGATGGTAAATAGAAGCAGCCCTGAGGTCCGAAGACAAGTCACATCAGAACTAAGATGCATGCAGTCAACAGGGCTGTGAGGTGATGCGTGAATGCAGACCAGGTGTGCAGAAACATCTAGAACATAGTGACGGCCATTACAGTGATATTTAGCTTGGAAACTTGGAAACTGCCAATAGCATAGGTCATAAAGACTTGAAGGGTATTGGAGATGATGGGTAAAGATCTTCACAGTAAATCAGGAATTTCAGTTCGAGAGGGTTATTGCTGTAATATGATGAGACCAACATTTTATTTACCGTGTAGTCAGCATGTTTTCTGTTTCGCAATCTTCTTTCTTGTATGAATGACCAAACATATATCACATAAAACAATCTTACCTCAGCCATGACACAGCAAATACATTTTAGTGCTCTCACTTTTTAGGTGTCAGATATTTTGCTCAGCAAATGAAGAAAATTTGCTTCTATCTTCCATTGTGGCTTTTACTATAATATCTGATGATGAAGTTCTGAAAAGAGCTGATTATAGAAACATATACTTGTGAACTTTTGAAGTGTTTCTTGCTAATGAGCTGTGAGTGAACAGATCCAGATTTAAGGGATTTGATAAAGCTATCTATTTGAATAAGTCGGACATAAAAAAATAAAATAAAATAAATGAATAAATAAAATAAAAAAACCCTCTTTATTTTTCTATCTTTTCTATCTTGAAGTGTCATAGTGTATCAGTTTTACTGTTATTAGATATGCATTCCCTGCTCTCATGTTGAAAAGTACTTCTTTGTATAGGATTTAAGACAATGGGGACTTTTTCTTTTGAATTCAAGCTAATGAGGGTTGCTACACCAATCTTGCCACTTTTAGTCTATTTTATGTTGTTATTTGTTTAAAAGAAGCTTGATTTGACAGTCTTATTTAATTATTAATGGTGTTCTTTTGCTAAATATTAAAGTTCAGCACATGAATCACTCAAGATCATGAAGATGTGAAACATTAATGTGAAAAACTCACACTGTGCCCTGTAGACCTCCAATTTGTGAATACCCATATCTGTAATTAAAGCAAAATGTAAAGGTGTAAAAAAAATACTTAAAAAGCAAACTACAAATGAAAAACAGGCTTGTATTGATCTAAATCAAATTCTCTCTTGTAAATGAGCTCATACAGCATGTGTTAAGGCTTGAACTGTGTGAACAACGGGATAAGAACCTAGCATCTTGGGTCCAGTTAAAAAACCATCCTCCACAGCATCAGCATAGCTCAAATGTCTTGAGTGCTCTGGCTGTGGGTCGTTTTGTGATTAGTGGACTGCAGGTAGATGTTTTCCATCTGACATGCCATACCTAGTGCCATGCAGTTGCTTATTGAATCTGTGAACATTAAACCAATATCTGTACCAGTTGTCTACCACACCATCGCTCAGCAACCCCCCCCCCAAATGTTCACAAATATTTCTCAGCCTTCCCGCCGGCTGGCAGCAGTAAAAAGCCTGGGGTGATTCATCTGTGAGGCTAGGTTCCAGGCTAGATGTTTGTTTGCTACTTTGGTCTTTGCTTGACTTGCTCATTTAGGGGAGACTAGTGGAACACATGCCAGCACTAGTTTGACCTGGCATTTTCTTCATAGTTCTGGGCTCAGTCCACATGACATATAAAGTATTAAAGAGCATGGTCTGTATTGGTGTGGGGATATAAGTGGCTAGAGGGTTTGCCGAGATCATTTCAGATCTTTGGCTCTGAAAGTCTTGCATTGTCTTGGCAACGTCACAGGATTTCATAAAGCAGGCTATCTTTACAACCGGCCTTATCTGCTGCAATAACCACTCACTGATACAAAGAATTAAAAGAAACTACCAAACTATTCTCATATGATTTTCAATATCAGCAGCAGTGTAGCAACAGTGTAGTGATTCTTATTCATGTCCTCTCCAGTGGCCAAATATTTGATTAATTTGTGGAGTCTTCAAACATATCCAGGTGGTTATTTTAGTGGCCAAAAAATTGGTCAAGCTATTGGCTTTGATACGAAAGGAAAATAACATGTAAGATACATTGAAGGGCTTTGTAAAAGCCCATGAAGATATCACTCACCGCTTTAATGTTGCATAAGAACTGGTGAAAAACAGAGAAGAGTTTCGTATGTGGAAACATTTCACCCAAATATCCGTCAATCTAAACAATGTTAAACGCAGTCCAACAGGCTAAATAAATTATGAGAGTGTCTGGAAAGATGGGAAGAAAAAACAAACAAACATTACATTTTCCTCATATGATATTGATTCCTGCCTCTTAAAATAGCGTACTTTTGTGTGAATCATCAGTTATGCTCAACACAGTATTCTACAGGCTCTGGAGCAGAAAACTGAGGTAATGTTATACCCATATTTTATGTATGTATAAATGGTATCAGTTAAAAATCATTAAATATAGCTGACATTCTTGAGGATCAAACTTATCATGTCAAGATGAAGGTCACTCTGCCACTCCTTTATATTTTATTCAACAAAGGGAAAAAAATAGGCTGTCAATCATGATTAATTTAAACTAAGGTTGCATTTGAAGTTTTTCATTAGTGTTTGAAAATGTCAGAGACTTTTAATTGAAAACATTTGGTGGAGATGGCTATCATAATTAAACTCAAACAAATCTAGATCACAATAACAGAATATAACCCATAGCACTTTACTCATTCAGCTCATCAAATATGCTCATGACTGTTAGATTAGTGCCGTAGACTGTCTGCATAAGATCTAGTCAGTTCTCCTTTTAATTTAGCTGTCCTCTTGGCCAGTGATTCTTTGGGGAAAAGTCTCTTGACCTTAATTGTTGAATAAAGGTTAAATTAAGTTTTAAAAATCTGATTTTAATGCATACCACACTGTATAGAGATTCTGAAGAGTGGTTAACATTAGTTTCTAACAAAAATGCAACTAAAAATGATACGGATTACACAACATCTCTTTACAATTTATATTTTGTAATTTTTAAACACCTTTGAGAAATTTAGGTAATCTTTCATGATATCTTGGACTTAACATTTTTGATTCTACCCGCTCACATTCACCTAAGTGGAGATAGAAAATAGATTTGGTTGATCTATAGGATGTAATTAGGATATAAATAGGACAAAATGTAATTCGTCTATAGGAGATAAGGTTTCTAGTGGTTGTAAGAAACAACCTGGGTTCTTTGGTGGAATCATATTTTCAGTAATAGGCCTGCATTGTCTTATCTGATTGGCTGTTGGCTGCCTGCCTTGAAAAGTCCCGATGTAGCAAATAACTACAGAAAAGATCACGCCTAATCTTTTACACACCGTGGATGATTCACCATAAAGTTGGATCCATAATCTTACAAACTGGTACTATTACATTATGTAACTCGTACTTATTGCACTTTATAAACAAGTTCTGAGGATTTCTGATAATCTCCAACATGCCAGTCAATCTTTTTTTCAGACCATTCTGTTTCTGACTATGAAGAAGTCAAAGTCTCAGTCTAACTCACTTATGGAAGCTGAGGATCAGTTCTAGTTGCTCATAAGAGTAGTAAGAAATAATTACATGATGTAGTAATTATGCCACATCATCAGGTGACGTATCCAAGTCTACGGTGGCTTTGAATCACCTCTGATTTGAAAAAGGTTAGATGCAGTCACATCTAATAACATGTCATGAGTCACAAGACAGCCAGGAGTTAAACACAAGGCTGATTTTAATTGTGAACCAATGCTTGGCTATCTTTTAAAAAGCTATTTTGCAAATCACACTGCAGATTATAATACTATTTGCAGCCTACCATGGATATAACAACTGACTATTAAGTAATTACTTACACTGAAGGACAATGTAAGGACATTATTTTGGGTCCAGCTGTGAGTTTGATCTTCCTACTTTAAAAGTTTAGAGAGTTAATGACTGGGAATGCGCAGGACTGTCAAACTGCATGTGGTATGATGTCTGTCGACCTCCTCCCTATTCATTTTGCCTGTATGAATTAGCATTAGTGCATTCTCACATCTCTATTTCCTTTTTTCTTCTTCTTCTTACACATTCCTTTTTTTCCTATCCATCTCATACATGGTGAGATCCATATATGGGAATGTTAAGAGAATAAGGGCGCGTTGAGGGGCTATTTTCTCATCACATTAAGAAGTTAGAGGGTGTAATTTTCCTCTCAAACCAAAAAAGCACACAAATGTCCATTGGAGATCTCAGATTAATTAGAATTCTAATGATTGCCCAGCAGTCTCTCTGTCAGCCAGTAATGTGCTGAGGCTGGTCTGCTAATGGAGTGTTTAAAGGGATAGACTGTAAAACCTTGTAGTTAACCTTTAAAGCACCTTTAAGGAAGATATTAGCTGCAGTTGGTGGGTGTTTTCATGGACAATGTCATTAACACATGTATAAACCTGTACATCTGAAGGAAGGTTTTGTGTTGGTTGAAGAGTAACTTTTAATTGGTGGTTTGCATCTTCCTACTAATATCTGTGAGGACGTTCTTCAAGATTAACTGAGCAATCTAAAACCCTGAAATAAGTTATAATTCCATCTCAGTTATGAGGTCACATTCTTGACACAACACATGCTAACTTTGCGTTAGGTAAAATGACATGGTTCTGATTGTTAGGTTGTGGCAAAAGTCAAAACGTACTCATTCAATCGCTCATTCGTTCATTCATTCATTCACCACTCATCACAACTCATCACCAGTCCTTAATTTTGCAGGGTTTTATTTTAATGTGAGTTTTTATGTTTGTAAGCTTGGATAATAATATGTCTGTATGTTAACTGGTGAGTGGATGATGTGGAAGGTAAAGTGCACTGGGCATGCCTTATTAGTTACACATCACTTATGTGCAGGGGGAAACCTTGTGTACACAAAGGCAAGCTGTGTAAATTGATCTGCTCCACTGACAGTCACTGCCAGTACAAAAAAGAGCAAGACGCTGGTGGTTTTTATTATGATGTTTTATTACTGATACTTAAGTTGAAGATCTTAAATGTTTCCATCACTGCTACTTTAGACTTTGCTGGATATTTCCAAGCAAAATACCAAAGCTCGGTTATAGGCCTAATGCTATGAAGCTTGAAGCATAAACCTTTTTGGACTTATGTAGAAAGATGACCTTAAACTGATGTACTAATGCTGTCAGATTTTACATTCATTATTAATTCAGAGCAGACAGACAGTAAACCTGAAACAGGTGTTTGGTAAGTCAATGCCAAAAGAAAAAGGAAAGGCCAAAACAAAAACTAATATGTGAAAACTTTGTTAAATATTTGGCAAATGCAAGCCAAAAAAATTGTTCTGCATAGCAGCGGCATTTCATTAATGAGTAATTAAAAAATGACAAAAAAGGCCAACTGATTAACAAAATGGATCTCCTGACAGGATGTATCGGACACGGCGCATAGCCACTTGCCTCTGGTTTGATAATGAAAATGGGAACTCGGTTGTGACGGACGGAGGGGGAAACATTCGGCAGTGACCCTCTGTGTGTGTGCTAATCAATAGGAGCTTTCACACATATCAGCGGGCCTTTTCATTCACATGCAAATGAAGACGCTCAAGCAAAAACCTCGCACGGACTTCCTGGAGGGATCAGTAAGTTCTAAAGAGTCAGTTAGGGCTTATGTCCGATAAGATGTGGTGCTGTGTGATGAGGTTCCATTTCTCAGCATCTTACTGGTGCAGTCTTGGAACGAGGGTGCTTCAGGATGAGGGCACGTGATATTACGCTGTCAATAGGTGTTTATGTCAATTACTAAAGTCATAATACATGAAACTCTATGGTTATGTCTATGGCTGTACATAATATATTGTCCTTCTCTGGGTTTGCCTGTTTCAGGTACCCATTGTGTTCTCATCTGGCATTATTCCCCTTTCTATATTTTAAAATATTCATACTATATTTACAGAATATTGTCATTTTCATCTTACATGATGTGTCTGCCACTTATCTCATTGATAGCTTAGGAACTGAAGGTCATTTTCATGTAAGAATGTCATTAATGTCCCCCTTGCTGTTACGTAGAATGAGCTGTTGCTGGTGTTTGTATTTTTAGAAGCGTATACCTAATGTTAACATCAATTCATTACTTGTGAAAGGAAAGTTTCTTCTTCAAAAAGAACCTCTTTAATAATGGGGTGAATTTATTCTCAGACATGCAGACATCTAACTCTCTGTAATTTGTGAAGCTTGGAGTCCTCTACAGGTGATCACAAGTAATTGCATCCTCGGAGTTCACATGTATCCACTGGCACAGTGGCTGAATTCAGTCTTTTGCTCCGCTCCATGATCCGCAGCTAAACAGCAGTGCATTGATTTGGCATCTGAATACAGGCAGTCAATAGTGTCTTTAATCTCAGAGCACACGATAAATTGTCTCATTTGATCAGCCACACGTGATCGTGTTTTTCTTTATGCTGATATTAGTATGTGCGCTTGCCTCTCTCCTTTGGTCTAAAATGGTTGTTGTCTCTGTCCTTGTTTAAGAGGCCATTTCATGAACAGATAAATGCGAGTGTAGACTTCACGAGGAAATGCTGATATTGGGCTGACATTATAAACTTTTTATTTAATATAATTTATTTGATTTTTGTATCATCTCTATTCTCAAGGCTTTTCCAATTTGATAGAAAGAATATACAATGTCTTGACTTGATTTGGCTTATCATCCATCAAAAGTTATCAGTCATATTCATAAGGAATGGGTTTTCTATATTGGTGTATTGATTTCATGTTGACGTGGGACAGCCACCATTATGAATATGTCTTTAATAAGCGTACGCTGACCTTGTACACAATGGTGAAAAATCATAATTGTGACTACTGGTTGATGCATTGGTGGTGATAGTCTTTGGAGTTTCATTTCCTAGCTTCTGCGAAAAAGGTATTTTTCTTGTCACATATATCACTATATAACTCACTTTCCTCTTGACTGCACTTTGATTATTTTACAATAAACAAAATGCTTGGCATAGTCAAAAGAACTAGTTTTTTATGTGAAGAAAAACTGAATAGTGAAAGAGATGAAGTACTGCAGTGTCCTGTTTTCTATTCGTCCATTACAAAATATTGATTGATTGGTTGATAAAACCTCACTTTTTTTCTCTTTTACTGTAAAATGGATGTTTGTTCTTTGTACTTTTTTGCTGGCATACACTTATTCACAATCAAGTCGTTAACAATTTGTTTCCCATGATCTGTAAGTAAAACCCCTGTAAGGCATAACTGAGTTATGTTTCGATTTACAGAAATGAATATACTGCCTTTATATACAGCATGTTCAAAGCTGTATACTATAGTCCATAGTAGTCAATAGTGAGCTCTACTGTAGTACTTTACAAACAACAAGCAAATGTCCTGAAGGTGTCCTTTAATTGTTGCTTGCCAATCTTTTTTTTTTTTTTTTTTTGTAAGATCAACGGAAGGACAGATAGGCTCTTTACTTTCAAGACACTCAAAGAGGACATTTATCTCACATGACCTTTCCTCCTTTTCATCCTCTTTCAAAGTGGCTATTATTTGGTTTGTCCTTGAGTATCAAACAATTCATGTAGTTTGTAGACAGGAATCAGGTGATGTTGTCATTGCTGGGAGAAAAGGCATTAGGCCACCTAAACAATGTGCTCATGAAAGCAGCGCAGTAAGGTTCTGATTATAGCTGTGAGGGTGCTTACTCATGTTGGTCCACTGGAGGTTGATGGCATGCATGCAGATAAGCTAACCCCACCAAAGAGTGACATTAGCGAGCTGGGTGCTAGGCTTATCAAGCAAGACTTCTCAGTGTTTCAGACTGGTACACTGCAGATGCCGGGGTGTGGTGAACACCATTACATATGAGGAGTCTGCTAATGATAGAACAGCTATAAATGTCATAGTCCATCCTACTTTTGACAGATGGAGGTGTGATATTGTGTCATCAAGTTGCCTACTTAAGGAGCAGACACCACTAGCGAATAACATCTGTCTCTGTTTGAGTGGTGACTATCCAAAAGTGACAAACACAACTCAGCAGGTTTTCCCAGGAGGAAAAAGTGCCTCCGCTTACTCTTGGTATGAAGGAACTGTTTGTTTAAGGGTTATGTCTTTCTTATTTATTTATTTATTTATTTGTCTCCCTTGACCCATGGTAAAAGCATGCAAAATGGCTGTTTGGCCATGGATAAAGCATTGGTGTCTGAGCTGAAATAGCCTTAAACTTAAAGATAAATAAACATAAGAGAGAGGTCGGGTCTTTAAATGGAAATGAGGAGTGCAGGAAGGGCAGGCTCCGAGTAAAGACTAAATGCTTTTGGCTGTAAGAACATCAGGGCTAATGTATGATGGTGCTGAACCACAAAAAGAGAGAATTAAAAAACACACATACATATAATATATATGTATGGCATGCTAAACATATTTAAAAAAAAAGGAAAAAAAGAAAGAAAAAGAATCTCCATTAACGCAGTGTCGCTTGCAGGAGCAAAAGGTAAACAACGAAAACAAATAACAGAGCATTTAAGAAATGACTGGTCAACGGCATTCAGTGATAACGTTACGGCTAAAACGTAACAGAATGCTGAATAGCTCACAGAATGCTGCACTCCCAGCTCCCCATCATAAAAGTGCTCCAACAGCTAGGTGGCGCTATAAGAGATTTAAAACCTGTCTTCTTTCTTTCTTTCTTTCCTTCTTTTTTGTAATTGGATTTTGTAATTTGTTTGTCTTTCAAATCAAAGCTAGAATAATAATTGCCATATTGTCGAGCTGAATAATAAATTTGTTTAGCCTTTTTATGGTGTTACGTGAAAATGTCAATACCCTCATACAAAAAAAAAGAAAGAAAAGAAAAGAAAAAAAGAAAAAAAATATGACTTTTCTGTCATATTTTCAAATTCTTCATAAAATGTTTAATTACAGCTTAGGTGCTCATTTCTTCTCATCTCTCATCTGCACAAGCTGCTCACTGCAAAAGAGAGTTTCACTACTCTGCTGTATCACGTGTGTCTCTGTGGGCTGATTAGACATTATTATTTCACAGAGACGAAAACTTAGTGGATATGACTCTGCACTAGTGACCTGAGTGTTCAAGGTTTGGTCCCAGCTGAGACAACCCTTCTGTGCACCTAAGCACTAATGCTTAAACTAATGAACTTTTGCATAAATCAAACTCCACTGTACCCCTTTAGACTTATTTCATTTGAATTAAAGGCATACACTTATTTTAAGGTCATTAAAGAGGCTGCATTATAATTCATGAGTGGAAAGGTCTATCTTTCAATGGCGTGTTGTACTGGAACAAATCAATGAATGCTCAGAAATATACCAGTGACTGAGAGAAGTATGTTCTAAAATCCTTTTTTATTTAACAAGCAAAAAATATATATTTTACTGAAATCAGGCTTTATGTCTGAGGGCGTTTAAAGACAGTTATCAAGGCCAGACAGGCATGAAGAGAGGGAAGTTACTGTTTGGTCGAACACTACAATGGAAAAATAAAGTGACTGAGCGTGGTACCATTGTTGGTATCAGGAATGCTGGTTCCAGTATCTCAGAAATGGGCGTCTGTTTGGGCTTTTCATACAAGACACTGTCAAGGTTTGAAGAGAATGCTGGAACAAAACAAAAACATCTAGTAAACGACAGTTCTGTGGGTCAAAACAACA
This sequence comes from Chanos chanos, assembly GCF_902362185.1. NCBI lineage: Eukaryota > Metazoa > Chordata > Actinopteri > Gonorynchiformes > Chanidae > Chanos > Chanos chanos. The sequence continues at coordinate 32,777,021 of NC_044498.1, read as the reverse complement.
CAAAACAAAACAAAGCACTCATTTACGAGAAAGAATGATGGAGATGGGCAAACAGGCAAATTATGGTGCAGTAACAGAGTTTGTGTGCATAACAACATTTCAGAAATCACAACTTGTTGGTTCTTGTCACGCATGGGCTACAGCAGTAGGCAGCCACATTAAGCTCCACTCCTCTCATTTAAAAACCAGAAGGAACGGCCTCATCAGGAATTTGGTTACTAATAGTTTGGGGCGGTTCTAAAGGGGGAGGAGCAGGGTGTCGCTGGCCCTACCTGAAATGTGATTGGCTAACCTAGGTGCACCTCCATCTCCTGGTACAACTTTCAAATGTTTATGAAGGTGTTTGGTTTTTCTGTCACTATGAACCAACTAACGACTAATTCTGTCTTCAGTGGTTTTCAAAATAACGTTGAAGTTGTAGTCAGAGGACTTTCCCTTCTAAATACAGTGTAAACACAACATTGTTTTAGGCTACATCATGTAGATCTGGAATTTTTTTATGGGTCCAGAATCAGATCCAGCGTTTAGCCAGATGGACAGTGGCAAATCCTCCATCATGACTATACCATCACTCAGTCCAAAATACTGGGAAAGAGTCCTACATGAAATGCCACTATTTTCTTAGGAGTTGGTGCAGAGCAGGAAATGTTTTATCAGGGCCATTGTATCTAGCTAATGTTACAACTGTTGACTGAAAGGAATTTCAGTCCTGTCTAACTAAACGCAAAGCTCACAGGCTACTATACCTTGTAACATTGTTTGAATGGTTTGCTTTTGTCAGCTTGGTTTGCTTTTGACTGCCAAAGAAATTTAAAATGTTCATTTGTTTGTTTGTTTTCCATTTTGAAGGCAGAAAGACATGTCAAAAAGGAAAATAGACATTCAGAGCTTATTCTCAGTGAAGAAGCCCTGCAGGTCAGCAAATATCAGTGAGACAAAGCAGGGTCAGTGTTTTAGATCAGATGCTAGTCCTGGTACAGCAGAAGTCTGTAAGGGTCAGCGAGATGATCCATCATCAGGTCAGAACATAGAACACCTACAGTCGCATGGCGATATTCCCTTATTTACTGATTTATTAATTTACTTTTTTGCCTCTTTTTTGAGAAAAAATATTTATTTTTTTATTTTTACTACAGTAATGCACAAATCACTATGCGGGGATGTTAGTATATGTGAGTAAGAATGAGTTTACATGTAGTCATTCTATTCAGAGTCTCCAAATCTTGTTTCATCATAAAAGTATTCCTTTTAAAAGGAAAGAAGAATCTCTTTAAAATCAGGTTTGCCATGCAAGGCCCCTGAAGTAATCAGATCTCTCAGAATCATGAGTAACACATATACTTTTGTTTATTTGAAATCCACATTAATTCCATTAATAAGCCACTTTATCATATTGGCTTCATGTAGCTCCTTCCTGGACACTGCTTGTGATGTTGGGTCTAGGTATTGCTTCACAAGTGAGAATCATATAATATTTATTGATCCTCATGTACATTGATTTATTGGCTTGCTCATTCTAAAATTTGCAATTCATTGGAGAATAGCACATATGTGGTATATTTTCAGCTTTGGTGGCCACCCTGTAATTGCCTCTGTTCCCCTCACTGGCCAAACCACTAAAAAAAACAAAAACAAAACATGGACAGGTGAAGAGTGAAGAAACATCTCAACTCAAATGAATCCAAGTTCTTTTGGTTTTGTACTGATGGGATGGCCAGTATTTGGCTACAGCAATATGAGTCCATGGACCTGTCTTCCCTGGTTTTAACTGTTTAAGATGGCATTATATTTTGGAATTTAGTGGTGAACAAAGTAATTGCTGATACATTTGCCACTGTTTTATGTTTTTGCTTGTTAGCTTGAATTTCACAAATTTGGGTCTCAAAGAAAAAGGTTGTGACCCTTAAAACAAATGAGAAACAGTTGCAATGAATGAAGACTAAACTGCCTCAAAAATTCTCTTGCTTTGTAAAAACTCTGTTAAACTTATATTAAACTGAACTCTCTGGCCAGCAGCTAAGAATCCTCTTTCTAGTAGCAGCTTTTATCACTGGCCCAGTTAAACATGGACACTTTTTGGGGATAATACTTAGTATTCACACAAATACAATCAAGGACAGTGAGAGAGTCAACTGTTTTTGTTCTGTAAATAAAAGCCCGGGTCTCTAATGATAATTTTACCGGAACTACTTTTACCTTTTCTGCTAACTCAAATTAGCAGAAGTAGACAGTCAGCTATTTTATTAAATGCTAGCAAATTTCTCATAACTGGCTAGCTGGCTAGCAAGAAGCGACAGACTAAAGCTAACGTTACATAACTGTACATAATTGTAATAGCTAACATTAAGTGAAATGAGTCTTGTAAGTCTTCTAAGGCTTCTAAGTCTTGTTTTTAACAGACAAACAACTTATTCTCAGTTTATACCACACTTATATCGCTATCCCAGATAAAGGGGCTGAGACCACTCTCCGATGGTAGACTTGGGTATTGTCCAGTTCTGAAAATAATCACTCTCATCTTCCTCCACTACCTGTAAATTTTCATAATTTTTTAAAATAGCATTCATATTTAAGTAATTATTTGGCTAATTTTCCCTCTAGGATATGCAAACAATCTTTTTTTTCATACAAGAGTCTTTTTCATGCATAACTGATATATTCCTTTGACTTTACTGAAACCAAACACAATTTGACCTTAAAAGCACAGTACTAAGCAGTATGTTTTGTTGTGTGTCTCTGTCACTCTTACTTACCCCCTTCTACATACTTACCTGCCCTATGGACCTGCTTGTTTTTATTCATCTCTAAAGCCTACAGTATGCTGACATAAAAAAGTTTGTGAAATATTGAAGGCTGTGGTATTTCTTATACGGTGCAGTGGGTCACCGAATGAGCTCAAATTTGTCAAAGACAACAAAGCGTCAAGCTTCTCATGTTAACTGCTTTGTATTACAATAAACCTAGAGTTAGAGCAACTATCAGAATGCAAAGTTATCATAGATAGATAGATGCATACATATATACATACATACATACATACATATGTACATCCATCCATCCATACATACATACATACATACAGACAGACAGACAGACAGACAGATAGAGGATTACTTTATTGATGTTAAAGGGAAGTTGTGCTGTAACACCAGATGAGACAAATAACAAGTGAGAATTGACAACACTAGAACCTACCAAAAAAGTATATACACATATAGACATACAGTATATATACACACATACAAACACACTTATATGTACATTTTCATGAATATATGTGTTGAATCATGCTTTGAATGTGAACTGAGTCAAACTAAGTCAATAATAACTGAAAGAACAGGCTATGTTTGTCTTTTCAGCACAATTTGAGATGCAAACAATCTGATGTACTGTGAACTCACTGCATCATCGTAGCTAATAGTAAGACATTCAAATTGTACTCGGACCAACACTCAGTGCAGGATACCATACTCCAACAGATCCAGGGCTTCAGAGTGAATGTGCACTGGATGAGAAGGTATAGCATGTCCATGAGTAGTCAAATCAGTGGCATAAATCTCACTTTGAGTTGTTTACTCTAACAGCCATGCCACATCGCCAAACAGGGTCATTTGCAGGAGTGATACAGTGTCTGCTTTTTTTTTTTCCTTCTCTCTGGCATTGGCCTCAGGCTTCCCTACTAGGAGATTTACAGGCCGGTTGACTTTCCACTCTGCAGCCAGCCCCCATACAAAAATAAATAAATAAGTAAATAAATAAATAAAAGGCTTTTCAATTCATGGAACACATGGCACAATCATAAATATGTCGTTGAGAAAGCTGGTGTCAGTTCATTTTCCTCTGTTCCTAGTGAATTTAGCCGTCGGTTCCATTCTGTGTTTATATACAGCTTTAATAACACACACAGAGAGAGAGAGAGAGAGAGAGAGAGAGTTTCTTTAACTGCTCCAGAATGAATTCCCATTGTTTAAAACATGCTCATTACCAGTGCTATGCATGGACTGGCCTGTCAATAGAACCGGGCGTGGAAATAAAGCAAAATGGCTATACGACCACGTGAACCACGAGGGGCTTCAAAGCCCCCGAAGCAATTCATTTACACGCCAGCACTCACACGCCTGACACAATGTCGCAGAAAAGGCGTTCTGCATGTACACACAAAACCATTACCTCTATCAGTAAAGCTGACATCATGTTTATGCTTTCACCTGTTGCACTGACGTCACACAAGGCAGCTGGCATTTAGCACAGATGCAGATACAGGGCACTGTCTTCACACGTTTACCTGATTTTTATTTTATTTATTTATTTATTTATTTTCAAATGACATATAAATGTGGATAATCTGCCTTCTGGGCACTGTGTTTAAACATAGCCAACAAATTACTTGCATCATCAGACACTGATACAGGGACTAATTAGTGAGTCCTGAGAATCTCGTTAGCATGCACTATTGTATTTGAGAATTTTTGAGTAGTTATTGATGAGGTTGTATGGTACTAGGTGCATCGTTGTATGACTTACCTACTCATTTGCTGTTACTATATTATGCATTTTACTGAATGAGATATAATTGATTACCAGGCTGTGCGCAGTTATAGAAAACAGCAAGTGCAACTTTGTCTTACATTTATTTATTTATTTCAGATTAAAATTTATTTATTTCAGATTAAAAGTCTAAGAATAACTACAAATGTTACTGTGTACAGTAAATTATTTCCTACAGTTAGATTTTTTTTTTTACCTGTGGTCTGTGCACCCACCCCACCCCACCCCCCTCTTTGTTTGCCATGACCTTGTGTCTGTCAGCCTTTGTGAGGCCTCATTATTCTGAGGTGTGCATAATTGTTTGTTTGATAACATTGAATGATCTGCAGTTGCCCCTTGATTGCATTGGATCTCAGCTGAATAGACTCATCATTGACTTCCTCTTTGAGTCAACCCCAGTAATAGAGTTCTCACTGAGGGAAAGAAGCAGCCAGACCGAATACACCTAGAAGACCTTAGAGCCCTGGTCTTTGAATTTTCGTGCCTTGAAGGTAGTTTGCTGAAATGTGACAGCTGGACTGACAATAACAGATGACACACTAGTAACACCTGAAACAACTGTGTGACCCACCTATAAAATAGTGTGTCTGGCAGGGAGATTGCAGAGGAGACTTCAGGGATAGAGAAAAATCAAACAAACAAACAAACAAACAGAAAACCTTTGCTGTAAAACAAGAGTTAATTTTGTGAAGCCTTAGAGAGATTAAGTTTGTTAGGAAACACTCTTACAGAAGGCAATGGAATTGTCACAGGTGTACACCCAGATTGCAGTAGAAATTTCACCATCTGATTGTGTTTATACTTTTTCCGCAATATTTCGATTCAATAGCTTTTTTTTTTCCCCTTTCTGTTTTTTTTATTTGATCATAGGAGATCCTCAGGCAGCTGAGTAAACACACTGGCTTTAAATCGTACAGTCATTACAAACAATGGGGTTTGATTGCTGGTCATCAGTAAAAAATCCTAAATCATACTTGTACATGAATTTGTGGGCATAATTTTTTATTTGGATGCCATGTATTATGTATGTCTGAAAAATACTATGTTCCTGTGTTATCCATGAAGACAAGTCAGACTACTGAGGAACACAACAGCACTGTCCCCGCAGGCCCTGTGGAATAAACGCTATATGCTTTTCCATCAGATAGGGAATGTGCCAATGCTATCTAACCTCAGGATATAGCCTGCTACTCCTCTGAGTTCACTCACTTGCAGAGAGACAAATCCATGTCGACATAAACAACAACATGTTGTAGATACAGTCGTACATAACCTTTGTTATTCTATTTCAGGCCACCTGAATCAAATGAAGGAGTTCAGCAGAAGAGTACACTTTAGGAGCCTAATGTTTATGTCACACCTTAAAAACTAAACCAGTCTACAAGGTGTATGTGATGAAACTCGCTTCGAGTCGTTCACAATGTCGGCACTGACAAGGTGGCCCCACAGCGGGGTTCAAATAGGCCTTGTCTCTCCCCAGCTGACTCCATTTGTTATTTCATAATAATGAGAAACTGAGGCAAAATGATGTCTTAGCAAGCCAGTTTCTTTTTTGTTATTTTTTTTTCCTTTATACCCTATATGAACATTATGCGATAGAATTCGCACCTGACAACTTTAGAATGAAAAAAAAGAGATAGAGAGAAAAACTACATTTAAGAAACTAAAAACAGACTGAATTCACTATTGATAAATTCAAATATACTCAGTTACATAGAAATGTAATAGACTTAAATTCTTTTTGGACAGTATAAGAAAAGTGAGAGATCCGGTTTCACCTCTGGTGTCCCTGTAAATCTGCAGTGCTGATGCAGGATGTTCGGATTTGTTCTTCTGCTGTACTATATCTCTTTCATGTAGGTGCAGGTCAATATTCAATGAAGAACATTCTGTTTCCCTGAAATTTGAAGACAGTTGGTTAGATATGATTAAGTCTCACTGTTTCATTTTGCTTTGCAGACCAAGTATCACATTGGCCTTGCTTTTTTCTTTTCTTCTCTCTCTCTCATCTCTATTGAGTCTGTTCCAAACATACTCACATTGTGCCAAGCTAACCTTTTCCCCTGTGTCAGAGCCTGCCACTGAATTTGCCTTCATTTGCTTAACATTATTATTGCCTCTTAAGAGCGTTGTCCTCCATGTGTCAAGGCACAGTTTGAGATAAAGCTTGGCTATGTCTCTGCTCCTTAAGTCATTCACTTATTTCAACTGGTTTAACCGTTTTTTAGCTATTGGCTTCATCATTTATCCGTTCATTTATTAGTTTTTTCAAAATATTTGACAGCAGCATTTTTTTTTAATGAAGTTCAAATCGGAAGGATGTGTGACAATGGTGTGGTAATGCTCTAAAACTTTGTCATAGTTTTCCAACGCTGTTAAAGTGTCATGCTGGCGGTGTGGTGCAGAACCCAAGTGCAGGACACAATGATGAAGGTGACAAAACGGAGGACTTTACTTAAAATGAAGATCAAAATACAGGTGTAGAACAGGAACAAAAAAACCAATAACAAAAGGTGCAGCATGACAGTGTGCAAAATACACAAACAACGATAGACAAAAGACAAGGCGAACACTAGGGCATAAATAGAAGGAGAACTAAACAGGGCAAAACAGGATTGGTTGAAATGAATAAGGTTAATAAACGAGGCAAACAGGAACAGGTGAGGGGCGGAGACAGACACAGAACAAGAGCACAAAGACATACCAAACTAAAAGTCCAAAATGGAGGTGCAGGTTGTGACGTAAAGACAGCGGTCTCATCATGAAGCTGAGACGTGTAGAACAATGTTCTATCTTCTCTGCTCTGTCAGTATCACTAAGGAATGTTTCAGACAGATAACTGGTCAAAGTGCTCACATGCCTTACATAACACAAGGAAAAAAAGCAAAGCTTTGCTTAATGAAATGAGACCTCCTCTTGCTATTCCAGCTATCATAGAGTGAAAAATGACATGTACGATTATTGTCATCCATGTAGGCAAGCTCTGTCAAGCTTTGCTTATCAGTTTAGATGAATTGGATGCTTATCCGTCTGTTTAAAAGATATAACAACAGGGAACTATCAAAACCATTGGAGTAAAACATAAATGACGGCAACATATTTCAATGTAAATGGTATAGAAGTATAAATGCCCCCCCCCCCTTTTTTTTTGCCATTGTTCCACACTTCGGAGCAGTAATGTAGGCTCACAGTATTCAATACATCACCCTGTTGTACCATTAACCTTTTTCAGCAAACAGTTCATTTTTTACTTCCAGGCTATAAAGTTTAATAAATTCCATGGCAAACCATGTTTCCTCCTCTTTGTCATTCCACCCTGTGTAAGACTCCCACGTCTTATTCTGTGAAATTTAAGTAGGTTTATAAAATGGATAGTTTCAGTCTAACATGCTGATTTGTCATTTTGGCATTCCAGATGTGTGTTCATTCATGATATAGCACAACTAAGGCATCCTCAACTTACCACATCATTGCCCACACAACAAACACAGCCTCCGGTGACTGGTATATGTATCAGCCACAGCGGAAGCATTTTGTATCACTTTCGATATCTTTGGTGGTTTGACAATAAATGAATGGAGTTTTCAGAAACACCCTAACAACGCCCCCCCCCCCCCCCCCCCCAAAAAAAAGTGTTTAGTTTAAAAATTGACCTAATTGACCTTTGAAGAGGATGGTTTTAAATTGACTTACATTCACTGGAAAAACAAAAGTGCAATCGAGAATCACAGGGTGGGGGCTGGGGTTGGGCAGGGGGCGGGGGGGGAGGGGTGGAGTGTGGCACTGCTCCTCTAAAGAGACACCTCTTTAGGTCTGTGGAGAAAAGGCCTGAAGAGGCCCTTCCTCCTTGGACCAAAATAGTACCCATACACCCAAGGAGCTGGTAAAGTCCTCTGGGGGCAGCAAGATAGTTTAACCACTGGATTGGTCTAGCTTTGGGTCGATGAAGAGGTGCTTCACTATGTGGTATGTTCGGTATGTGGTACCTGGGAAGCAGCATTTCTTTTTGGAGGCCTGGCCCACATTTTTATATCTCCCAGGATGAAGAGGAGCAGCTAGGTGAAGAGATGTTTTGTCCTCTCTGCCTACATCACCATTCATGGCAAAAAAGAGAGCAAAAGCAAAAAATAAATAGAATGGAAGAGAAGTAAAGAGAGAAGCTGTGAGGTACTGACCTGGGGGAGGCCAGTGACACACAGCGTATGGGGTACAGAGATATCATTCTTGGGGATGAGTTCTGGAAGCTGCAGCTCCACATGGAGTAGCTTGTGGGAGCATGGGAGAACAGAATGCAGAATGAAATCATTCCCTTACGTTGGTTCCATTTGTGCATTTCAATAAATGTTTCCATTCAGGTTTTAAAAACAATGTTTGTTTGTTTGTTTGTTTGTTTGTTACATTAGACATGGATTAGCAATGTTGTTATTTCTTATTCTATGCCAATTATGATTAATATCAATGTTAATTGTAATTAATAATAAGGCTGTTTTTCTCATCAGTTCACTGTGACATTCCTCTATGATATAATACGATATAATACAGGGAAAACATGGCTACACGTCTAACACAGTTTTAGGAAATGGCTTGCCAGAATAATGTTCACCACTGGGTTATTTGTCTCTGTGGTTAATAAAATTCATATCTAGTTATTAAGACTTTGAAGTAACATTAAATATGTTTGCATTATATTTATCTTTGAAACAGTGTGATCCAATATCTGAGAGTATATGAAACACTGTGAAGCAGCATACCAGTCATATGTTGGAACTTTTAACAGTTTTGTTTAAACGTTCTGAAATATCATTGGTCCAAACTTAGCCAATCAGTGCTTGAGACGGCCACAAGTAATTGTGTCAGAGTAAGTGACCAATATGTAATGATGTGTAAAAGCTGGTTTTGATTCTATGGAAGACTGTGAGTCTACATGCCAGTTCTATGGCTAACAAAAGTATTCATAATTAGACAAGGAGGAGATTTAGTAGAGATGTTTACAACTCTTTTCAGGCAAATCTGAGTCAAGTCTCAAGGCTTTGAGTTTGAATGCAGGTTGAATCTCAAATCATGGCGTCTAAGTCAAGTTTCAAGTCTCATGCTGCAGTAATGATTCTATCTGCTGCACACCAGAACGGTTCCATCATGGTCATCTCTGGGGAATACACAGCATATGGATTATCTTTAATTTAGCTCTAGATTGCGTTGCAAATGCACCTTCAGTGATTTCATATGATTTGACAGCTGATGTAACCTCAACTAGTTTGGTCTCTAAAACCAGCAGCAGATGACACAGGGAGATAGGGCTTATGCAAGCTAACGTTTTTTGTTTGTTTGTCTGTTTGGTTGTTTTTTTTGTTGTTGATGGTTGTTGTTGTTTTACAGCCATGATATGGGTCTTATGATACAATTATAGAACTACATTGAGTACGACCAAAAGGACCCACTTGAAAGGATCACTAACACTGAGGCAAACTTTCACAATATTTCAGAAATGATGTTTTTCTTTCAGATAGTTTTTCAGCTTTTCTACTTGATAGCTAGATGCCAGTTGAGGGCAAGTCCAAGTCAAGTCTTGACTCGGTGTATATGTGATTTTCCTGTTAATCAGGTAGGTTGTCAGCTTTATTCAGTATTTCTGATATGTAGAGTTTTGTTTTCACTTTTACACAGAACTCTCTATGTCTGTCAATAGTTTAACAAAATGCATTTCATGATTGTAGTCCAAGGGAGGGGGAGTATTTTTTGATAGCTACTGCATTAACACATAGTTGATTTTTCTCTGTCCACAATGAATTACATGAATCTAAACATTTGATGGCTTCCACAAATAAACAAATCAATGGTGTTTGGTATACAACAGTGCAGAAAGGTATGCCTTAACATGAATTTGTTGAATTTCTTTTGCTCCTTTCAAATATCACATTTGCATGAAAAAGTACATCTCAGAAGTTATCAATGTCCTTTCAATCTAATGTTATAATCAATGAGAAATGGAGATGTTTTGCTCAACACTGTTTTGTCTGAGGACTAGTGCTACAGTTCACAAAACCTGAGGCTAGTGTAAGTTTTTCTTTTTCTTTTTTTTGTTACTGATGGCTTTTGTGTCTAATACTTGATGCAATTTTTAGATGAGCTTTTGAAAACCAACACTCAGGTCTGAGTGTACCCTCAAATGTACAATGAAAGTGATTGCTTTGTGGTTTTCATTTTAAATCAACTAGAGAGCTTTTTGTTTTTGCTTTTTCGATTCCAGGCTTTTGTCGTGTGATAAGCACAGATGCCAGTCTGAAAACACGAGTGAACAACACCCACTTTTGGTGTTTAACAATAGATTTTCAGGTTGGCTTACTTGCTGTTTACTCAGTAATATTGCTTATTCAACTGTTAAATGCCTTGTTCGTCTTGACTGCACTGCCCAGTGCTGTGATGCTGAGTGAAAGGTAGTGTTTCCATTCGTTCAACAAAAACGAAACCTGACAGGAGAACTGTGAATGCTCTTCCTCTATTTCAATGGGGAACTTCAAAGAGAAAACATCAAACCTCATAGACATAGTAAAAGGCAGGGTCTTTAATTGTGACCCAATTACTGTATTTTCTGTGCTCTGGAAAGTTAATTAATTTCATGCAGTTTATTCCTTAAAGCAGGATATTAGAATGTTATCACTAGTTTTGGGTAAATAATAGCCACCTGCTAAGGAGCCTTCCCGGTTCTAGGTATAGAAGCCACCATCAGTAACTCATTTAAGTGTTGCAGTGAGGTGTGAAAGAACTACAGGCAGGTTTGAAGAGCTTCCTAATGGCTAGCTTTTTGTAAAGGAACTGGTATAATGCATCAGCTTAGTGTTCCTCAAGGTAAGTGTAAAACTGTATTCACTAAATCAATTGAAGAAATATTTAACCATGTAGTTTCACAAGTCAACATGCCTTAGGGTTTAGCCTACTCTTTTGCTATGGAATGTTTTGAAGCTTCTAACAAGTTATTTCTGTGGATGTCCTTAATGTGATAGATTTTGTTTGAAACAGTTTGCAAGCATTTCATTCTTCCTTTGAACAGAAAATCTATGTCCAGTTCTGCTATTTTGTTATGACTTCATTATGAACTGTATACATATATAAAAAGGTGTACACACACACACACACACACACACACACACACACACACGAACACACACAGAAAGACACCAAGGAGTGTGCATATATACCGAGAGAGTGAAAAAAAGATTAATTACACAGATTAAAACTGAACCCTAATATTAATCATTTACTTTGATTAGCTTGTCTTCATATTAAAAGAGCAGAATGACAGATCCCAAACTTCGAACAGAAGTCTGATATTGCTCTCGGAGAATATTGGAACGCAGCCAAATGGTATTCATTATCAAGACTGACAGATTTACTAAAGCATGGTGTGAACACTGAAAATGTTGTCTGTACTTCTGAGCGATGAAAATTGGAAATAATTCATTTAGTGGGGAAGGCAATGAGGAGATAAGATAAGGTAGCATTTTAGGATTTTTTGGCAAAGGTAAGGGCACAGGAATCTTTATTAAATATTCAGCAGCTAATATAAGACAATCTGCCCCTGGTGCTAATAGTGGCTGGACTTATCACAAAGGAGCTGCATGAAAGGACTGCCAAATCACAGGGGCCACTCAGGCATGGCAGCAGTGTGCAGTTAGTAGCATTTAGTGAGACTTTTACGTTTGTTTTAGTTCCATGACTCATCGGTCAGGTTTATACAGTTATGAAGTTCTGCTGAAATTTAATGGATTGCATTAAAGGGAGTATATATACAAAGGAGAATATTTTACCGGTGGATAATATGATGAGACTGCATCTCATATTTATGTGCTTGTTGCCTCCTTTGGACAGCTAAAATATTGTTTGGGGTTTTTTTTGTTTTGTTTTTTTTTCAGCCATTGATGTTGCATTCATTGACACTGTCATTTACACTAAAATGTTTTACATTTTCTCAAAATGTGACCAGTGCTTTTCTGTGGGACCTGCCTATTCATAAAAATGACAATGTGTAGCAATAGGTCGACAGTAACTTTCAGAGGGCAAAATCTGATTCTATGTAGCGGCATAGAAAATAACACGAAAATAAATTATGTGTATGATTTGCTCTTAGTGACGTGATTAAAAAGTTTGTACATGGTGCAGATATAGTTTAAAAATCAAAATACATGTTCTTGGATCCATAACTGGGCTCCTGACATTGATTCACACTCTTCTCATGGAGCCCTGTCCAGTCATCACAAATCATACTGCAGGATACAGGAAAATCTGATCATTTTCACACATGCCATTTCTCGTTTTTATATGCTAAAATTAAACTTCCACTCATAGTGTTCTCATAATAATATAATTGTACACACTGAAAAAAAATACAGGTAGATAAAATGGCTTTTTACAGTCTCCCCTTACTAAAAATGTCTCTAAGTGAACAGTGATATCTTGGTTGCATTTAACTCTGGCACTATGAGCCTTGCGACATATCATTTGTGAGTGCAGCACTCTTGACATGGCATCTTGAAAGGGATTAGTGTTTTTCAGGTCTAATCTTGCTCTCTTCCTTTATTGAATTTCAGGACTAAGTCCCAAGGCCACCCATTCATGGCACTGCCTCTCTATCCAGTGGTATAGCAGAGGATTTTTTTTCTCATTTGACAATGATTGTGTGTGCATGTGTGTGTGCGTAAGTGTGTGCGTGTGTGTGCACTTGCACCAACAGAGCTCATCATTTTTAAATGATACAACAGAACTTTGATAAATATGTTTTTTTCAGGCACAAATGATCCCTTCATTGACTTAGGCAGGACCACTTTGTGGTGAAACAGCAAACTCTATGAAAGATAAATTAGCGTGACAAATACTGTATTTCTTATTGCTGTTGATTTTTAATCAAGTGGTCAAGCTCAGCCCTCCAGCTTAAATTTAGACAATGATTGCTTTCTAACCTTCATTCAACCATTATGTGAAGAGCAAAAGTAATAATAAAATGGGTTTGTTTGTTAGTTTTAATGGGTTCCTTTTGTGATCATTTATGGTATACTACACACAATGCTGTTAACAGACGCAATGAAGTTTAACCTTTTTTTTCTAAATAAATAAAATCTGCTCTAAAAAGGAGTAGATATGTTTACACCCTATGGTGAGCAACAAGTAATGCCGAGTCTTTAATGTTTAAACCTTCAGACAGAACATTTAAATTATGTAGTGCACTAGTAAACAATGCCAGACAAAAGCATTAACAAGGCAAACATAATGTTCAGTGTTTGTAATCTCACGAAAACTAAAAGATTTGCTCTTAGTCCACTTACTCCACTTGTTGCTGGGTTGGAGCAGCTTTCTGTTCAGCCTGCTTCCTGAATAGCTAAAGAGCTTGTCTACAAAATGGATAACTGTAGTGTTTCAATACACCAAAGCCACACACGGCCTCTCAGCCAGAATGCTTTATTTTAGCAAATGCACAATGGTATAACCCAATGTCCTAAACTTTACCAAATGATTATGCTACTGCTGTCACTTCATAGAGATATGTTATATTTCTAATGTAGCTGGAAATATGTGCTAAAATATAACAACCCTTCTATACTTCATGACAACACTATAAAGACTCTTTTAAGGCTAAAGGTTTTCTCACCCACTTTGTTTGACTCTTAATTTGAAAACTGTATACAGCAAAAGTGAGTGAGCGTTTATTTTTCCTGCAAATACACCACAGGAAATGACACAGGCTTTAATGCACAGGTACATTTGTTAACATTGCATTTGGTAAGTAATTTTCTTTGCTGTCCAGTGGGACGTTACTGGAGCTTTGAATTGAGGGGAAGACATTTAGCTGTGCTCCTTTGTCCCTCTTGCTGTTCAGTTGCAGACATATCCAGGCTCCTCTGCTGCTGTGCGTAGGCTGAATTGAACTCTGCCCTACCCCAAAAGTGTTGCATTGCATGACAGCACTATACAGCTATTTGTTTCCAACCAAAGAAGTAGTGTAATGACACATCTGTACTAGGCTGCACATAGGGACACTGTGAACATAGTTCTTCTTTATCTTAATGCTTGACATACTTTGGAAACTCCTCCTAGAATCTTCATTCATAAAAATATGGTATATCATGCCATCTGAGTTGTTAAAATGAATTCATCCTTGTCATGAAAACAGAACTCATTAAAAGCATAAAGAAAATGAAAAAAAAAATCTATTTTACAGAAAAGAACATAAAGTCCGATTAATGAAACAAATACAATACACAGAGCATCTCGGCTCATTATTGAAGAGAGATAAAATGGGAAAAAAAAAGTCAAGCTCTACCACTTTCACCCGCAGATAAATAACATCATCTGAAGTTGTCTTTGACTAATGTTGGGATTTTTAATGTGTAGACATGATTTGGTCTAATTAGAATGTGTACTGAGGCAAAAATATATGTACATCCATTCCCTGTTGTTCCCACAGGATTGCAAAACCGTTAAATAGGATACATTATTGGTTGAATAATCAACATTTTTTTTTTCAATATTACAAGATGAAATTAGCTTTAGCCTTGGGGGTGGGAGCATGAGAGCGCTGTTCTGGAGGTGAAATTAGAAAGGGAACGCTGGTCCCACAGTGAATTGATCTCAATGCATTTCTGTCACTCTGTTGAAGCTGTCATAATATGGTAAATGCCTACAATGGGACAAACACCCTGTTGATTCACATTTGAGTGTCATGTAAACATGACTACGAGAACAAAGAGCAAACTTATTCAAAGAAGTCCATTTGTGATCATCTTCATAAGCCTGAAAAGGTTGCCTTGTTGTGTCACTCTGTTAAATTTAATCAACTGGTGCTGGATCGTAAAAACTGTGCTATATGATGCTATGTTTGCATCAGCCATTCACATCCTAGTTGCATTTGTCCTCCTTGTTGCTAGCACGGGCCAGTGTGTGTGTCTTATTAGTGTGCACATGCTATGTCTAAAAGGGACTGTTGAGAGTGCATCCTTGCCCACATAATGAGTACAATTAGAGTATTGAAGTTTCAAGTATTACTGTATTGATCTGCCCTTCCTTAGTGTGGGCCAACATCTCTTTCCACCAGGTACACCGAACAATAGCTTCGCCTAACTGTACAAGCATCAACAACCACGTTGTCTGAACTAGCCACGTATAATGTGAGCAAACAATGAGTTTGACCCCTCTCTGTGAACGTTGTGAATGCAATGAGTAGACATTTGGTTGATCTATAATCCTCACTTCTCCTTGCTGCCTGATGTCTGTTCTTCCTTATGCTGAATAGATGAGTTCTCACCTGGTGGTCTGATTCTTCAAATTATCTCAACCCCAGAGAAAGTCTTCTGCTTGGTCCAAGGGACTGGAATATAGCTGATGTCCTTTCTATGTGACTTTCAGGGTAGCCAGGTATATTAAGAATGAATGAGTCCCCAGAACGCACGATTATTCACGAACCATTAGCTATGTTTTGCATCTCTCTGTGGCATTTCATTCCTGTAATCAACAAAGAATCATAGCGTCCTGCCAGCATGCTGGATGTTACCAGCTGTCTTTGCCTCTTGTACTGTGGCCTGAGAGCCTGCTATGCCACTGTCATTTCCAGCACAGCTCTTCCAGATGAGCAGCTAACAATGGCCCTCTTTGCTGCTCTCATTTCAGCTAGAATATGATCAATTTTCTTTTCACTTGGACTTGTAAATCTGTCATTAGGACTCATGTGGTTTCTTTAGTGTCGAAGATTCTTTTATCTCTATATCTCTATCACCAGGATTCAGAAATCACTGAAGTTTATTACTGTATTTTTAGGTTTGAGTGCAGGATTGTTTTTGTTTTCTTTGTTGTTTTGTTCTGAGATGGACTGACGACCTGTTTCCCCGCCTTTCGCCCAATGAGCGCTGGGATAGGCTCCAGCAGCCCGCCCCCCAACCTCCTCCACCCGACCCTAATCAGGATAAGTGGCTCAGGCAATGAATGAATGTTGTTTTGTTTGTTTGTTTGGTTGGTTTGGGGTGGGGTCTGTAAATCTCCACTTTTAGCAGCCTGATAAATACAGCCCAAAATGTCTTTCTCTTTAACACGCTTTTCCTGAATGTGATTGTGTCCAAATTTACTATGATGTAGTTTTCTCCTGGGTCAATTATGTAATTCCTTAATTTTCTGTTTTTTCATTATGCTCTGATGATTGGTTCTCATATAGTGATTATTATTGGACCTGTTTCATTGGTGAAGACTGAACAAGCCTGAAGTGTTTGTGTTTCTAAATGACTCCTATCCACTGTATTTACACTTTTTTGTTGTTTTTTTTTTGCAAAAATCATCAGGGAAAAATATTTTTATGGAGTCCAAACATTTTTATTTTGTTTGAGAGTACTAAACTGTATTTGACGCCAGTTGCAAATGCACTGCATAAACAGAACGTTTATAAATAGAACATTCATAAACAGGCAAAAATATGAACACAGCAATGCCTCTACTGTCATGTGAACTTAATAGAATCAAAGGTCAAGCGTGAATTCTGTTTGCCTCTTCAATTTCCTTTCTTTTTACGGTCAATTAATTTTAGTTTCTAAACTTCTCATCTAAAGGTTTCTAGGGGAATCACATATACTGTGTGCAGTAGACAGTGTTCTAGAATATTTTAGATCACAAAAGCCTCACAGTCCACAATAACCATAACTCATGCTGACAAATAGTAGCTTACCCTGCAAAATCATTTCTCCCACTACCCAATACATGTTTTAGAAAGTGATTCTGAAG
Organism: Chanos chanos; assembly: GCF_902362185.1. Taxonomy (NCBI): domain Eukaryota; kingdom Metazoa; phylum Chordata; class Actinopteri; order Gonorynchiformes; family Chanidae; genus Chanos; species Chanos chanos. The sequence continues at coordinate 32,759,720 of NC_044498.1, read as the reverse complement.
AATATCTTTTGAGTTGCAATGTATAATGCTTACACTGTATCATGAATCAAACAGGTCTTCATTTTGCTTCTGTACTTTCCTGTAGTTAAAACTAATTGAAACATGTTTATTTGTCAATGAAAACCACTGAAGGATATTGTTTTGTGTTTTACATCTTACAGGGACAATGAATTAAGGTCATTTGCATGTAATATAGTATTTCCCATTAAAATTTCCATTTCAAAGAATAGCTTGAAGATGCACAGATCAATAGCTGCTTATACTTTTAAAATAAATGCCCCCTGGACCATCTTTGTTGTATGTCAAATGCATGGGCCCTGTACTAAAACGAATAATACAACTCCACTGAAAGGATTCAGGAGATATTGACAGCCAGCCAAGGGTTCTTACCTCCAAATAGAACCCTCATTTTTTATGCATAGGCAAGAAACAGTATGTAAAATGGAGGCTTAGCACTTTTTTGCTAACAGGCAAAATTGATTGAAATTGTTAGAACTTGTAAAAAGATGATTCGACAGCTATAGTGTTTATTTATTCATTTTTGTACCCACATATATGATGTTTAAGCATATGCAAATCTACATGGGGTATAATTAAGGGCTATTTTCACTGAGAGTCTATCAGTGATTGTATGTTGGCAGTGCATCCAAAGACATAGACATCATCAGTGTTTGGATGGGGTTCTGCTAGACCAGACAGGTAGTGCATGGCTGAAAACACATGCTAAGGTTACCAAAAATAATGTGCAGCCTACTGTGCCATGAACTCAGCAGGAAATCGACTTGCAGTTCCTTCCAACCTCATGCATCTTCATCAGGCAGCTTGCATTCACCTTTAAATTTGTCATCCCTGATGCGAGAGGGATTGATGATTTGGACCTGAGAGCTTCTGCTACAGGACCACGTTGGAATTCCAAAACAATGCCCCATGTATATCTGAACATGAGGTGCGGTAATGAACAGAAAATGGCTCTCCTTGTTTTAATGCTGGAGGGAATTCAAAAAAAAAAAAAAAAAACACTAATCAGGTTGTTCAGCCAAGCTCTATGAACGAGCCATGAGCTTGTCCCCGGCTCTTATATCAGTTTTTTTTTTTCTGTTTTGAAGATAGCATTTATTTCAACACCACTGGAATCTTTGGTTTTGCCATTTTTATTGATTGAAGGCATGAAGCAGTGAATGTATGATTGACTTTCCTTTTCACACGTGAGTTAGTGGTGAGCAATCCTTCCCATTTTTCTTAGCGAGACTTTTTCTCAAATAGGAACAGCAGTTTGTCAGAGCACAGGTAATCAGAATTGGCAGGGTATGTAAAGTAATAAGTCTAGTTATCATGTTTACATTGCGTTGAATAATTTAGGTTTCTGGAAAACTCTAAATCATTAGCATGTGAATACAATCTGTCTGTGCATGTAAATTCTATAATAGTCATTGATTACTTACTGTGTTTATCATATGCCTGTTTTATGCCCATCAGTGGTTGAATTGTTAGCAAGATACATGTTCGGTAAAGGCATAAGTACTATTTGTTTTAGGATCTCTATGGGGAATTAAGACATGTTACTGCTTTGCTGGGCTGTATAGCTTAATGGATAGCTTGGATTAATAAAGGAAAAAAAAAACCTAACAAAGCAGAAAGTATGCTCAGTCTTTTATCAAACTGAACTATAAAATAAATTGCCCTTTTGGTATGACAGAATTTAGAAACACTGGCCATTTATTCAGAGAGAATAGTCTCCATTGATTTTTGCATTAAGGGTGTCTCAGGTGAAATATCATTCTCAATATATGTGACATGGTAAGGTGAGAAAAGTAAATTGTTCCCCAAACAAGTCCACATAGAATCGCAAGGAGGAGGCACGACCATTAATCTACACCGAAGCATTTTGTATTATACTGTAAATCTACCACGCATTTTCATTGCAAGTTTTATAAAAGGATTCTACTTTGCTCTATACGTTGACTGTATGTCGATTTTCTGCCATCATCTGCCTTAGAATTAGACATACAAAACAGTGATTGATTTTTCTTATTTCATTATTTTGAAAAGCACTTTGTGATTAATATTTATATTAATGTGAAATTACCTGCCTTGTATATTGCTCTGGGTTTTATGCCATGATTCAGTAAACGGTCAGCTGAAAGAACTGCTTGCATACTTGAAAGGAGCTTTGACCTGTGATCACAAGGCCGAATGCTTCACCTGTAATATCCATTTGCTTCAGTGTGTCTGGTGCCTTATTTGGACACCCTGCACTCCCATCCAGTGGAAGTTGTCTGTCCTTCATCACTGACTACTAGCAGCACCTGTATTTTGATCTCTTTGCCTCTTTGCTTGCACAGCCAATCTAAAAAGCCTTCCCTCCAAGGGCAATTTTCTCCACCCCCTGATCTCTGCAGCTTTTCTGCATGGGACACTTCAGTCTGTTTTATCCACGTGTTGGTTTGTGTGACCAGGACAGTCTGATCCAGATGAGGGGAAATTGGAAAAGCTTAGCCACCGGATTTAGTCACCACTTGGCCTGCGTCAGCCAAGGAAAAAAAAAAGAGGGGAAGGGGGAGCAATTAGGCACTAAGCTCATTGAAGCTTTAATCAGCCCAAAGGCTGTCATTCAAATGGCTGCTAAACACAATATGAGCATCAAGTACTTTATTTTTATGACAGCAGTAATGGCAATAAATTAGTGGACACTGAAGCTCAAAGTGGCATAGTTCCATACTGCTCAGTATGGTGAGTAAGAACATGTAACAGTTTAGCATATAGCAAATTAAAATCTTACCACAGAGAGTTAAGTGCTGTTAAAAAACTGGGATTTCATCTTATTGGCTGTTCACTGCAAGCTACAATGTGTGTTAGCACTGTGTATTCTGGGGATTCATCTACTGACCTTTTTTTTTGTCTACTGCTCCCTTGGTTATGATGAGGAGAATGTGCCTAATAGATATAAAATAATGAAAGAGTGAAAAGCAATGTAAGAGTGAGGTTAATGTTTTGATACTAAAGCATCCAAAAATGACACTGACGTGCCAAAAATGTAAGGTTAGTGTTCTCAAGGAGTCTTTAACATGCACAAGTACATCATTTATGCATATTATAACCACCATCTGTATCATTCTCCTTTTTTTCTTTTCTTTCTTAACTGCAGTGCTGTGAGCTTGGCATTGGGCAGAATCCTTGGCATATAGTGTATATGAAAAATGTGTCTAGGTACATGATGCATAATACTCAATTCTGAACACAGCCAATTTAAGTGACTGGTCGTATTGTGTAAATGAGTTACACTTTGCCTTTGTTGTCCATCATCATTGGTTTTGGAGAGTCACAAAATGTATTTTTTCACCTTGTCAGATTGTGCTGCATCAGTCTGCTCAGCTGAAGTTTGTGAAAACAATCTGTAAGGCCTGGAGAATAACATTTTATTTCAGATCAAGTGTAATAATTTCCAAAAGAGTTTATCTTTTTGATAACATTCCTGATCAAGGTCACAATCTAAGTTATTAATGAATCCTTGTACTTTACAGTGTCGCAAAGCACAAACATTTCTGCCTGTAGGGTCATTGCATTGACAAAGACATAGAAAATATTTTTTGTTTTCTTTGTTAGACAAGCTAGTCCCCTAAGGCTGATTTGCCTTCAGGGTAACCTCGGTTCTGACAAATACTGAGTTGACAGGATCTAGTGCACTTTGACATAACCCTCAGGAGCTGGTTGGGAAGAGGCATTTCTATCCTAAACACTCGCTGCACATAACACGTTGACCTTAGGTGCAGCCTTTTGACAGAATTCATAGGCAAGCAAAGTATTACTTCTTTTAACAGTATTTTCTTTACATCATTCATGAGATCAAAACTAAATTTAATATTGCAAAAGTGCACTTCATACTACACTCTGTGTTTAAATATATTCTTAATTAAAAAAAAAAAATTACAATGCCATGTTTTTTTTAAAGACTGTTCATTAAACAGAGCTAATTGGTAAATGAAAGTAAATGGAAGGGTTTTTTGGTTGTTTTATTTTTTTTTTAAATAAATGAGAAAACTCAGTGGATGACTACACAAGAGAGTACTGATCTCACTGTTACTTTTTGGGGAGCATGATAATCTAACCAAAAATTCATCATATTCTTCTTCTTCTTCCTCTTCTTCTTCTTCTTCTTCTTCTTCTACTTCTTCTTCTTCTTCTTCTTCTTTTTCTTTTTCCTTTTCAGTGCTACCAAGTCACACATGTGGGAATCCCGGGCTGATACCGAGAGGTATCATTCATGGAACCAGGTACAACATTGGAGACAAGATCCGCTACAGCTGTGTGATGGGCTATGTTCTAGAGGGTCATGCTGTGCTTACGTGTATTGTGAGCCCAGGAAGTGGTGCATCATGGGACTTCCCAGCACCTTTCTGCAGAGGTATGAAGCTTTTTATCTATCTTTTATTATTTTCATTCTTCCTTTTTTTTCTTTTTTGCTTTTAATTTTTGACAATCAGCAAAGTTATATTATTAACATGTAAAACGTTCCAATAACATATTTTATTTATGATTACTGTTTGATGACAGAACAACAACAAAACCAGATGTTGTTATCAGTGCATTAGACCTTGACTTAACCATCATAACATCAGATCTTGATTAATGCCCTGTGTGTTTATGTATTTTAAAATCTTTCCTCAGCTGAAGGAGCTTGTGGAGGAACATTAAGAGGAACAACCGGAACAATATCCAGTCCTCACTTTCCCTCAGAGTATGAAAACAATGCAGACTGCACGTGGAGTATTCTGGCTGAGCCTGGCGATACTATCGCCCTCGTTTTCACAGACTTTCAGCTGGAGGATAGATATGACTTTTTAGAGATCAGTGGCACAGAAGCACCATCTATATGGTGAGTAACCAGCCTTTTTTTATACCTTTTTTTTTCTGTCGTCACCATTGTTCAGACCTCGTCTCTGAACTAGTACTGGCAAGCAAAGCTGTCATATCAGTAGTAGGAGTGGCTCTCTACATCAATTTTAAATTCTTTGGCTATACTGAATATTCCAGAAATCCTGCATATTTCTGTTCTCCAGTCTGTCAGACAAGACTAGTGGATAATTTAAAGCTTGTTAAGGCAATAAATTAAAAGCTGGTTCAGAATAAATTTAAGCTTAAAAAATAAAAAATTGTAGTCTTATCAATTCTTTTATCAATTCGTTTTTTTCTACACGTGAAATTATTTAAATGGTGAATGCTGTTAAATATGACTAACGCTAGATTGAATAATCTGAAACTCTTATCTGATAAAATTGCTTTTAAATATCTCCAGTTGTTGAAAGACATAGGTTAGTACCAGTACTGAAATGAAAGTGGCTCTTGTTAAAAGAGGTTGTACCATTCTGATTTGCCATGAACAACAAAAAAAAAGATGTTTCAGGTTACAGTTGTTTCGTAATAGCCTACATTTTAGCAGCTAATGTTGAGGTGTACATTATATTTGCGTTTGTAACATAGACCGTTATTGAAACGTGACCGTTTCAAATTTGCCTGATGAAATAAATTCTTACTGAAACATCAGACCAGCAACAAAAAATCTACTGCTGCTGTGGATGCAAACCTGGATGATTTTGTCTTGACTTTCTTGACTTATGGATCTTTATTATTGTAACTGGTGGTTGGTTGAATTTTAGGTCAGACTGAATTTTAGATCAGCGCTTAATTAAACCATTTTGTTCTAGACATGTGGTACAAATCTGGAAGGAATAACTAGCATGATGTCTTTGAATATGAATTGGACCAGTCATTTTCACGCACTCACTCACTATCTAAGCCGCTTATCCCGGTTAGGGTTGCGGGATCAGCGCTCATAGGGTGAAAGGCAGGGAAACACCCTGGACAGGTTGCCAGTCCATCGCAGGGCAGACACACAGACAAACACAATCACACACACATTCATACCTAAGGGCAATTTAGTGTCTCCAATTCACCTAACCTGCATGTGTTTGGACTGTGGGAGGAAACCCACGCAGACATGGGGAGAACATGCAAACTCCACACAGAAAGGACCCTGGCCACCCGGCCGGGAGCCGAACCTGAAACCTTCTTACTGTGAGGCGACAGCGCTACCCGCTGCGCCACCGTGCCGCCTCCAGTCATTTTCATAATGTGGTTAATATTTACATATTTACAGAACTACATAGCCACAGCCTCTCTATTCTTCATCCTGTATCGATCCATTTTACATATACTTTTCATATTCCATGATATAGTATTGTCTCTGTTTGATGACGTTTTTATTTCATCTGTTAAGAAAGCTGAAAGTGATAGACTTTTCTCCTGATGAAACTCTTCATATTTTCTCATACCACAACTTTTGCAATCATTTAAACCTTTCCCTTGTGATTGATTATCCTGAGATTGATCTGTATGGTTTGGATCTGAAGAATCTGTTTCCAGGCTTAAGGGGGCTCTTAGCTCATTAGAAGTCTTCATTTATACTCCAAAACATTTCCAGACTTAGAAGCATGCTTAAGGCCTAAAACGCTTTGTTTATAACTGTGAGGCAAAATTTTATTCCTAAGACAAATTTGAGAAAATTCAGAGACTTTGTGTCACGTACAAGCTGTTCTGAGTTCTTAGAGGCTTTGTGAATACAGGCCCAATTCTGTATTGAGCCCTGGAGGTTTGTTCACCCAGCGGAGGAGAAGTCGAGTTTACGGAGTCTGTCTGTCCTTTAGGATAATGATCTCATCTAAGTGTTCTGCTGGGGATGATGGGCCTCTGTTTTTCTTTTTTTTTTTTTTTCTTTTCTTTTTTTTAAATTTTTTTTTGCACTTTGTCTGATGTTCTTTAGAGTGTGCGTCTGGTAGAATCTGAAAGCATCGTCTCTCAGAATTTTATCAAGTTACACTTCCCTTTGCATCTCTCTTGTTTAAAATGTGTTTGCTTCTTTCCACTCAAATGTCATTTATGCTTAACTCTCTGTTTCAATTCTCTGATTGTGGCCAAACTGTGACTCTTGCCACACTGAAACTGTCAGCTGAGGTGACTTTGGATGAACTCTATTAAGTTTGCCACAAACCCTCTCTGAATAAACATGTCTCCCTGTTTGACACAGTCTCATGAAGAAGTGAGCATTACGGAGGCTTCTTGGTTCATTTGGCAAACTCAATAAAATCCTGTCACAGTTAAATTTATTTTGTCTTCTACCTAAACACAAACTTGAAAACACACTTATCTCCTGAAAAAAAAAAGTCCACAAAAGTTATTTTAGTTGGTTTGGGACAAAACAAACTTGTTGTTGTTAGTAGTGACAGTGGCCTGTGTTAACAGTGAAAACATGTCCCAGTCTCACACTATATTACCCAAGAGAAACTCATGTTTGTTAGAGACAATTCTCTGATCCGACATTTGGTTTTGTAGATATTTATATTTTCCAACATTGTTTTTTTTCCATGTCGATAGAAAATGCCCTCAAAAAATATACACTCTTGCCATACCATTATTAGCATGTGGCTGTTTCACCACAGAAATCCCAAATAATCAAGCTTTAATAAGGCCAGAGAATTAATAAAATCTCAGTTTTTTTGCTTGTGGAAGTTTACAGATAATAGATTTATAATCTTATGAATTGTACATGATCTATACTGTGGTTAATTTTGTATCATTCACAGTCATATACATATTAAAGTGCTGAATATTAATTAAATGTTGCTGTCACAAATGACAAGCTGTCTTTGGCATTGCTACCATTGACTCACACCAGATTTTACTCTTGATCTCCAGAACAACAAAAGATTCTTGCTTTTTAAAATCAGCCAGGGAATAAATGGACAAAAATAAACTCTGCAAGACAATCTGATTTAACATGGCAATACCATCCTAAAATACAATTTCTTTCAAACTTTTTCTCAAGTCCATGTTCACAGCTTTTCAGAGGCAAAGTTCACAAATTAAATTTCCTGAGTGAGAACCTGAAATCAGCTAATATTGTATCAGTCGTTATAGTTTGTTTATGTGATGCTAGCAGCACATACTACAAAGTCACAGACTGATATAGTTTTTCCTACTGAATTTGTTTCCAAAATGTAAACAACAAGAACAACGAAAAGAAAAAGACGGAAGTTAAAAGAAAAGATACAATGAATATAATATTAAGGCAGTTAATTAGGTGGGTCCACGAGTTAATAAGAGAGAATTTCCCCTTTAAGACAATGGAGAGTTGACATGCACATACGCAAGGCCTGTTGCTGGAAAGCAATGACAAATCAGCACCTTCTGGACACATGTTGTTCATTAAGCATGTCCATGTCTTAACTGTTTTTGTTGAACATAGCTCAGAGTTGATAAAGCCCAGAATAGAAGTTTAACATCACATCAGAGTGTTCGGAAACAACATCCTCTTGTCTGTCCATGTTTATTTCATTGATCTGAAGGAAAATGGCAGGTGAAGGCTACAGGATTGGAAAAAAAAAAGAAAAAGAAAAAAAAATGTTGATCTTCAGAATGCAGGTTGCATTGCTTGTCCCCCTCTCTACAGTATAGTTGGAGTGAGGGGAGAGAGGTGGAAAGCCAACTTTCTTATGATTCTGATATGGTGGAAGTTTCATCTGCCTATGGCACTGTCTAGGACAGGGTAGAACCAAAAGCAGACATAACCAGAAAGCATTGAAGTCAAGAGTTCCCACAGGCATTAGAGAAAAAGTAGATACCAACCCTCTATCATTCTGCTCTCTCTCCACTCACAGTAAAGTGTTTCCCCAGTCAGACTCAGCATTCAGTGTGTGTGTGTGTGTGTGTGTGTGTATGTGTGTGTGTGTACAGATGTATTTATTGTTTTCCAGCAATTTACAGAAAACCTACCCCACCAACAGGAGTCTACAACAGCAGCTCAACATAACACAACTGAAAATCAAGCTGCCAGCATTGTTAGTCTATTCAATAAGAACAGTTTTCCCAATCACACTGGTTGGCCATTTTGGATTTTGTGCATTTTGACTGATTCCAAAATTCTAAATACTGCTCTTAGATATTGCAGATATACTTTTCCTATTCCTTTGCACCAAGTCAGTCGCTTAGACACACAATCTGGTTACATTTTCAGATATTAAGGCAGCTCGTTTACTGTACACAACCTCTTACAAGGTGCTGATGTGACGGGTGACTTAGTCGGCTAACGAGCTATCCTAGCTTTCCTTGAACTAGGGGTGATTCAAAGGGTCAAATTAGTATTTGTGTTAACGGTCTTTAAAAAATTAGTGGTGTTAAAGAAAAATCACGTTAATGCATTATTAACACATTAACTTTGCCAGCCCTATATATATGTGTGTGTGTGTGTGTGTGTGTGTGTGTGTGATAGATAGATAGATAGATAGATAGATAGATAGACAGATAGACAGATAGATAGATAGATAGATAGATAGATAGATAGATAGATAGATAGATAGATAGATAGATAGATAGATAGGTAGATAGATAGATAGATAGATCGATAGATAGATAGACTAAGGCATTCTAAACATATACAGTGCACAATGCAGGTTCATCATAAACTGTTATGAACGTATATAAAGTCTCATAAATCCACTTGGAATTCATTCTTTATATGGTATTTGTAGGTAATGGTGTCGGACTGTCCACAGTTTCTGACTTAACATTTACAATAGTGGGAACAGATATTATAGTCCATTGTCCATTTTATATCAACTAGCCGACCAACACTCATACTAATGAAGCATATTTAACAGATTCTGTATATCAGTTGGTCCTCTGAAGAATATGATAGACTTTTACAATTAGTCTGACAATTTAATTTCTAGTCTAGTCTAACTTGTACAATCCGAATTTATTTATTCAATACTCAAAATTCAAATTCAGCCACTGTTCATGCATGTTTGCTCAATTCAGACATTCATCGGTTCCCTTTTTTGACAAGAAATATACCATCAGAAGTGTTATAAAATAAAACTAGAAAAATCAATAGCTCAATGGTATGGGCAGCCTGAAACACCAAACCATACTGTTTGGATAGCAATGGAGAGCAAAATGTTCATTGTCCCCTCTATTTCTCAGTGGCCTTGTGGCCTTGGTTTTCCTTGTTTCTAGAGACACAATGTCATCTTGTGTCCTATCTTTTCCCATTCATTAAATTTGGTATTTTTTCAGACACACACACCATAATAAGTGCAATGGTAAGAGAACTGGCCAAGTAACCAAGGGTTTGTGAGTTCAAATCCCAAACATGACTGTTCCCTGAGCCTAGCATTTAACCCTGTGGCTGTTTGAGAGGTATGTGATCTCTTATACAGAGAGTATTAATTTGTTACTAAAAATTATAATTGCAGAGCACTTAGCTGCTGTTCCACTGGTGATGTGTAAGATGAAAACCATCCAAAAAAAAAATACTGAGAGAGAAAATTGAAGAATTTAGAAACTGAGGCCAGGCAAGAGTAAACAGAGATGTGCTATTACAAAGTTCATTAACACTTGCAGTTAAAGACCTCCATAGATTTATACTGCACCACCAATACAGTAGCACTTAGTTTGAATTTAATTTTACTTTTTCTTCTCAGCTTTAAAATCCAGTTTCCTCTCAACCTTCAACTCCTCACAGTATACATTCAACACAAAAACCTAGTAAAAATGCATGGCTTTTCAACGTATAGTGTCGTTTCATTTTAATGTCAAAAAGAAATTGCTAACATGTTCAGAACAAAAATTTTTATTTCTTTTTCACCTACTAATATGTTCTCTGCTACAGAATCCTGTATGTTGTTTAGTATTAGAATTTTGGGACTTTGATTGATATTCAAACAGACATGAATGAATGGAACTAGGTTGAAAGACTGACAGCTGACAGGTGGGCTAAATCCAAGCCAGTGTCAAGTGTACATGCTCTTCCAAGGCAACCTACTGATTGACTTTCGTGAAGCAATTTCCAGTGCATGAATCTCGCAGATAGATGCCTGCTGAACTGTCATGTCAGGTTTTGTCAGTTTGCTGAAAAATAGGGCTTCACTTTTATCAGTGTCACATTGCATACCGTGATAAATATGTTCATTTCATCATTGAACTTTTGAGTCAATGTCAGGATGCCCCCCCTCCCCTGCCCCCCATAAGAAATGTGTGAGATGTGATAGATGAGAAATCGAAGGATATATTGTACTCTTTCAACAGCTTGTGTAAAACTCTGAGAGGAATTGTGTTTGTGTGCGTGCATGCGTGTGTGTGTCCGTGTGGATGTGTGTGTGTGTGTGTGTGTGTCTGTTTCGGTGCACACTTGCCTCTGGTTTAGTCAGTGTGATTTTGATGGGACATGTTATAGATTGCATGAATTTTTGTACCTTTTTCAAGCCTGCTGTTAACTGACAAGGTTTCAATCAAGTTTCATGCATTAACATTCTTTTATTTTTAATTTCTATGACCATTTTTAGCTGTTCTGCAAACTTTTTTTAATATGCAATTATCCCCAGTCAATTTAGTGAGAATAACCTTGATTTAAATGATATTGTTCAAAGTATGACATTTTTTATAGAGTGATCAGTGACAGTAAAAGGATTTCCAAAGGATTTGTTAAAAAAGGACATTTTTTGGTCTTGTATATGGACACCTTTTTAACTCTAATTTTCAACAGTTATCAAAGAACAGATGTGTCTGTTCTCATGACCTCTTTGACTCCCTGTTTGAATGAATTTTACAGTAACCTCTGAATAAAATAAAGCCCTCTCTCTTTGAAGGCTTTACAACTCTTTAATTATTCATTAGAATCTGCATTTATGACTTCCTTTATTATGTGTTTCAGATAGTATCATTTCATAGTTGAGGTGATGCTTGACATTTGCTTTCTGAGATTCAGTAGAAGTAGATCCAGTTGGCACTGTTTGAGTCAGAGTGCAAACTAAAAATGAAAATTTCAGAACAGCTGTTTAAGTCCAGTTATATAAAATGAATCGAGGAGATTAAAATTCACTTTCAAATGTTCCACTGTTTCAACTCTGTTTTTAAAACCTTGTAAAGTGGCAGTAAGAGGTGTGGGGCTGAGCATGGATAAGTGTTTTCAGATTCAAATTCTCCCTTTTTTCCAAGTCTGTTGTTTGTATTTTATGTTTGTGGTGTAGCATCCAATTAGTGATAATATAATATTATAATGACTCTAAATTTAACTGTTAATTGTGAACTTAAACTTAATTGGGATAAGATTTTTCCTTTTTTTGAACAATTTTAGGATAGGGGATAACTTTGGGGAGTGAAAAAGTGATTTGCTTTTTTTTTTTTTTTCCGGTAGTTTTGTGACCTCATTTGAAAAGTACAAGCCATTTTAGGGGCCAAATTACAATAATGTAATTTCTCCTGCTGCCTCTGTCCAATTTTCTGTTGTTACCTGTAGTGCAGTGGACTTTTTAAAGTGAGGCTGGTTGTTGTCGCCAGTTTCATTCTCATTGTACTCAGCCTCTTGTATGCTGCACTTCTTTTTGGCCCTCCATCACAACCTGATTTTCATGCTTCAGTGAACTTCACTTTCCTGAAGAGAAACAGGGAGCTTCAAAAAGCTTTCTACATCTTTTACCATTCGCTGTCCCTTCATGCACCTCAAACCCTTCCCAACCTTTACACAATATGAGCTCTGCTACAAATCAGACAGGCAGATTTAATGTAAGCTTACAATTCTTTTCATATGTTTATTTGTTTATTTATCTATTTATTATCATTATTTCTATTTTTATTCACTCTAGTTCTAAATCACCACTTTTGTATTTTTGGTTCAAAAGAGGTTCTCTCCTTAAATTTTTCATGGACTGAAACAACTCTCATTTCCCAGGATACTCTGTTTTACAAAACCTGTACCACTTGGCTGTCTAAAAGTGAGCAGTGCAAGTTAGAAAGTAAAGGAAGATAAGTAGTAATATTTACATAGATTTAAATTGTAAATTGTAAACAGGTAAAGAGTAATTTAGTGAACCCTCAGGAGATCAAAGCACACTGTTGTGGTCATACATCCCCCTGTTAAAAATCAAGCAACACTGATTTTCTTTTAGTATAAAATCTATATAAAGAGTGACCTGTTATGAACACTTGATTAATAGTGACTGCTGTGAAGCAAAACATGCACACATGTGGAGATGTACCTTCAAAGACAAATGAAAAAAAAGAAAAGAAAGAACAGGAAACAGATCTCAGGGTCACCATATTTCACAGAGCAGATTAGCAGCACCCTGCTGTGAATTGGAATCCTTAACTGAAACACACAGCTGTTGACAAGTCTCATAATTATAAGACAAGGGATAAGAAATGTTTATTTCAAAGCAAACCAAACATATTTCACCAATTCAACATTCAAACTCATTCCTGATATTATTCTCTTTAAAACTGTTATTTCCTGACATAATTTGTAATGATGCATTCAAACTGAAGAGCTTCATTCACTCCATATAGTATTAAAAAACAGCAAATATTTGAGTCCCAAAGATGTTTATTTGCATACTTTCCGAGAGCCATTTCTCTCAGATGTATTCAAACAAAGATTCTAAATGAGAAACCATTCAAAACACCTTAGAGTATATAATATTTCTGCCAAATGGCAACATGCACATAGGAATTCAAACATTTGTCAAAATGTTGTCTTTTCTTTAAAGCAAGACTTATCTGTTCAAGCTTAATTCCTTGATTTCAATTGACTATTTATCATACCAGAATCCAAGCAGAGACATGGCCTTAAATACTCTCCTGGTCTGCAATATTAGAGAGTATCAGTCAAATTTATTCTCTCAGAGACCATGAATATGAATGGTAATTCTTAGATTCTTAAAGAGGAAATTTTTACCAGGGAGGCATTTGATTCCTATTACTTTTCTTCATAAACCTGAAGTGCCAGTTTTATTCCATAACTGTTATAAAAGTTATGACACAGTTTGAGTTTCAGAATTATTGTAATTAGTTCTGGAATGGTTTTTGTCACTCAAACAGTCTCCTCAAAACAGAGTGGATGAGCCAAAAAAGTGGACAGTTAATATTGTGATAGAGACTTACACCATTGTTACAGAAAAATGACTTAACCTATCTGCTGGTCATTTACTGATCTGATTTGTGCTTGACAAATGTAATTTTAATATACAAATTGCTTGTTCAACCTTTTGAATTTGATCTTAGCCAAATATAATGCTCAATTAATCACATCTGTGGAAACGATTAAAATGCAACGGTGAGCAAATTCTTCCCATACGATTTGTTTTTCATTGCTGACTGTATATTTGATTGGCCTTTGAAAATGCAATTGTTAGACTGCTCAAACTGAAATGAGAATCTTGTTTTCCTGCAGGCTTACAGGCATGAGTCTGCCTTCTCCTGTCATCAGCAGCAAGAACTGGCTACGACTACATTTCACATCTGACAGCAACCATCGGCGGAAAGGGTTTAGTGCCCAGTACCAAGGTATGGGGTCAGATGGTGGAGGCTAAAATGAACACCCGCGTTCAGTCATGGAATGTTTGTGGGGGCACTTTCTGCTTGGCAAGCTCTGTAATAATAGGGCTAAATATGACATCTTGGCATGAGTTTTCCAATACCATAGCTGTGCACACAGAAATTACTGAGTTACTGAATTGCCTTTTAAATGTAAAATAGATTAGAAAAGGATTTAGAAGTCACATTTCCTCTACAGGAAAAACCTAAGATATTATGACATAATTTTTATGTAATATATTTATGATTTGGTTTGCAATTTGCATGAAAAATACATTATACTGTAAGTTGTAGAGGTGGGTGATTGGTGAGAAATCAATGTTCTGTAAATCAACATGGTGTGCAGTTTTGGCATTTTTAGTCATGATATTCTTGCCATTTGATTCAAAGTAAACTGCATGTCAAACCAAATTAGAATTGCTCTTAAAATTCTCTCTGAGGTCACCTTCTCAGAGTAACTGGCAGTAAGCCATGTGACTAAGATTAATCATTTGAGTAAGTCTGTATGCCTAGAACAAGAACATTACTGAGTAGTTTCAATTAGTTTACATCCTTCTGTTATCATAGATCCACTTATCAGATAATGTTGTATTTTCCCTCTTATTGCACAAGACTGAAAAGACAGGAAGACTATATCAAAGGCATTTTTTTTCTTTCTTGGCCTTAAGCTTTGAGTTTTTCCTTTTATGTCTGCAGCTTTTGCATCATTCTCCATTTGCCCACAGGCTGCTTGTGTATTTTCTTATAACATTGTTAGATTTACTAGTTAGTACAAGAGAAATTTGGACCGTTAGTTGATACTTGTCCCATTTCTGAAATCTTTTGATAAGGGGCTAATGTTAAAGAACGGTACTTAAAAGAACTGTGAGAAGCCTAAATGCTGTAACTTTGGCATTTGAGACAAAGTTCAGGCAAATATTTAGACTAGACTGATATTTTGGATAAAGAAGGGAAAAAAACACAACACTTTGATCCTTTCCAGTCTTTTCATGATGAACTTTTAGTGTCTGCAAATTTAAAACCAAGTCCACCAAACCATGTTTGGCATAATTGGGATATTTGTTCTTTGATGAGTTTGATGACTGTTTGCCATAGCTGGGCCCTGTGTTTTGAATATAAACAACACTGCACCTGATGTTAAAACTTTTAAGAGACTTAAATGGCTTAGTAGGGTATAAGTAAGGGATATGTTATACTAATTTAAATATCCTTTCTTTGTGAGAATGTATCTACAGAAAAAATGCTGAAAATGCGGAGCAGGGCACTCATTGTCCCTACTCCCACTGCTTTTGCATTTTTTTTTTTTGGAAAACCACATATCATATTTATGGTAAAATAATTTTCCCAGCAATTTCATTAAAACCCACAGATGAGATGATGTAACATGGAGAGAGGCGTTATGCAAAGTGAATTTATTTCAGGATCCTTGTACTATAATTGGCCTCCTGCATAGCATAATTACAGCATTGAATTTAGACTTACAATAAACCCTAATTGGCCTGCACCAATCCATATGTTTACAACAGGTTCAGTAAAACCGCTTACCTCAAAGAAAGTCTACCATCAGGCAAAGTGAGAGCTCAGCGTGTCACGCCATGTCTCATGGCCATAATACTCCATACGCCTCCAGATGCACTCCTTTAATTAAGAGGAAATCGCTTTCCACTGTAATGATAAGGATGCAATACCTGAAGCTGCTTTTCAAGCATCCCATCAGACCAACACAACAAGAGCTATCCACAAGTGCAGGTTAAAGCCCAGGGACTCGTTATAAGACAGGTGTAATTTTAGCTTTGATACTTGGGATGTTCTCCTAATTGTGTAAATTAATTTGAAATGTCCCATATTCTGGCACTCAAAGCTACTTTCTCTTCTCTCTTAACAGTGAAAAAAGCTATCGAGCTCAAATCCAGAGGAGTGAAAATGCTTCCAAGCAAAGATACTAATCCTAAAAATGCAGTCTGTAAGTACACTACCCCTTTGTCACTATATTTTGTTTCTGGTCACTGAAATATCTAGTAACTAACCGTCTGTATTGTCTGTAGTTAAAGTGCAGTGTGTATACTAAGATTTCCAAAGCAAAACAATACTTCTCAGAGTCTTTGAACTTAACAGGCTCATGTAATGTATATGGCTATATAGATATACTCACCATTAAGCTACATTTATACATTGTAATACTGTTATGACCCTGTAAATTACACATACATTTTTCAGGACACCCTGTCTTGTGTATCTGATACTGCAGCGAGTCATCTTCTGCTTGCACTGTTTGCAGCTCTTCACAGCTTTGCTTGTTTTCATAATGTGTTCAGCAAAATGCCACATAATATGTTGTGTGAAAGATGCCCTTGATGATACCCCCTAATAGGACGGGGGTGGGGGTGGGGGTGGGGCTGGGGTGTCCGGGAAACAATCTTCTGTTTAACACCACATTATACTATATCAATAATTTGTGCCATTCTGTGCTTCATCAAGCATGTTCTGTGGCAATTAGCATCACAAAAGTGCCTGACTCTGCAAATGTGAAACACTTCAACCATGCTTAATCTGTGTGATTTACAGCCGAGATTTATGGTCGTGTTGGACTGCGTAGATACACAACCAGCAATTAAATGCAAACATGTGAAAGGCCTCTTGAGATTCTCATGACAAATGATGAGAATTGTGTCGCATCATGTGAACACAGGGAGATGAAGACTATTTTTTTCCTTCTTCTTCTTCTTCTTTTTGAAATTGTAAAACTACATTAATTTCTTTTGGATATTTTTCCTAAGCACATCTAATTCAAAACATCTTCACTTTCATAAGTAAAATTATTATAATGGTATTTAATGATATTTAATTGCCACATTACAACCTTTATTGATAAATTCATGTACTTCACAAGAAGAATTAATGTCTCAGTTCAAAGAGCACTGTTCATGTTTAGTAGTACAGGAATGGTCAACAAATGTAGAAACATGGTAAAAAAAAAATCATGTTGTTAACATTTCATCAGAAAAGTAATATGTACATCAGTCATGTATTTAATCTTCAAACATTCAAAACAAGAAATACTTCCTGTTGAGCTGATCACAGGGGTCAAATAAGGAAGGAAAATAAATGCACCCAAAAAAAAACCGTACATCTGAAAGATGGTCACAAGCTTTGATCACAAGAAATAACATTTGAAACTGATATCAACAATCAAAGGTGACGACATGTGAAGACTACATCAAACGGAAGGACATGACAGTTGATCAAAAGGGCCATCTCTACAAGTGAAAAGCTCAGGCAGCTCTCACACAGTTCACAGAATCCTCTGACCTTGCTCTTAAGTGGAACCTCTCACAGTGGTGGTCGTTAACAGACAAGTCAACATTAGAGGTAACGGTAGAACCATAATATGGTAATCTGCTATATACCATATGCACAGGGCATAGTTTTCATGCATGACTATTTTCCACTTAGAAAGTGGAAATTTCCAAGACATATTTGCCATTAATTGTTGGAGGAAGCCTTCTTCATTATGACCTAAGAAATATTCACTGAATTTATGCTATTTAAAGTACTCTGAAAAAAAAGTTAAAAATAAAAATGCTTGCTCTAGCATGAAATGCAATTTAATGAAAACCATTTTGAAACCGCACATAAATTGTTTCGAATGTAATTGCATTGGCACATCTCACATTAAAATTCCTTCATAAAAAGATCCATCCACAATTAATTATTTGGAAATTCCTCAGAAGCAGGGAAAAATAAGGGAGAGATTCTTAGTACACCTGCATCTCCTGGGTTCTGCTCACACACAGGGCCAGAATACCAGCACGTGTAAGCTAACCTAATGTGATTTTGGCCCACAAATGAACTTGGCTTGTGTCAGCGAATGATGCAGTGTGTGAGAACACAAATGTACTGTGGCAAAGGAGTATGGACAACAGGACAGAAAAGTGAGGGACACACAATGACCTTTCCCTAGATTTTTATGTGAAATAGCCTTGAGCCCTGAATCACTAAACCCCCTGTCAACACTACGGGAATATATAATTCATCTGTGAATACTATCCTCTCAAGCACTATGATGAATATTGTATACTTCGAATGTCGAGTGTCCTCTCAGCACTGCTGACCATCCAGGGTTCTTGTTTGGTTATTTTTCCTTTGCTCTTCCCCGCTGGGGCTAAAGATGTTTTATACACTAAAAGCTATGTGGTTTTACCATTCAGTCAAATAAGACATGAAACAGTAACCGTTTTCTTTCATAATCCTGACATGGATGCTGTCAAAACATCAGATATTTTAATAGAGTAAAATGTTAAAAAACATAGGCTACACATATTCATGACATTCAAGTTTTATGACATATTAAACAAATATTCAATGTGTAGTACATATAGAATTTTAATGTGTAGTACATATAAAAATAAAATAAAATAAAATAAAATAAAATAAAATAAAATAAAATAAAATAAAATAAAATGGCACCTCTACAAGGCTATGAAGATACCACTTGTCAAGGAGTTGCCTTTTCTTCTTCAGTTAGTTTCCCAATGAAATGTGCGTTGAAATGCGGAAACATGGACATCTGCAGTAAGGTGGTGCATATAGCAGTAGATCCATCTTTTATAGATATTGAATTAATATCAGTCTAGCAGAACATTTTTTCCTTCATTGGAGCTAATGGCCTTGATCGTGTTAGAACATGAAATGGGGATTTATTGGCCTAATCTTCTAATTGTGAGTGTGGTGTTTGTCGCTATTGTCCTTTCTCTTTTTTTTCCCTGGCTCTGTGCTTTCAACATAATGCCTTTTCTTTTCAGCAATTCCCCTGTAGCTTCACTATGATCCAGTCTTTTGTTAAAAGTATGCTGTCCTTTTTAAGCACATGCTAATCTCTTTGGCTGGCTGTCAGTTAGCCCTCTCTCTGCAAACAGCCACATCATGACAGTAAGCAAGCTATCAATAATCAGTACAGATCGATAATAATGGTAAATAAATTATAATGTTAGTTAAGTTAATGTACACGTTTGTTGTGTATTGAATGATCTGTCCTATGACCAAATTTTAACCTGTGAGCAACTCTTCAAATTTCACATAATAGATGTTGACAGCCAAATGTGGCATGCCTCGTTTTTTTTTTTTGTTTTTATCCATCTTTTTTTCTCCTCTCTGCTGTCTTTTTTTATAACAGTGAGCCAAGGGGGAATGGCAGCAGACGTTTGTCCAGATCCAGGCATTCCAGAAAACGGGAAACGAATTGGCTCCAGCTTCCAGTGGGTACTTTTTTCCTGCAGTTTTATCTGGCTGCATGTCTGTGTAATGGTAACTTGTCACTATTTTAGAGCAAAGATGTAGTGTTAAAGGTGGTCTGTTTAAACTTTCCTTGCTCTGACATTACTTTTACTGACCTTAACTACACCTGCTCTGTTGCCTATCTTAAGAAGGATGCTTCAGCAGGGCAAGGGTTCCCCAGTTGCTCTGCATTTGACTAAATGACATTTCAGTGAATGAGAAGACCAAAGTCAGACAAAACATACACAATAAATCAATAAAGACACACATTCTGTGGTTCTGGACTGCTAAGAAAATGAAAATGACTAAAACAAAACAAAAAAAAAAGATTTAAAGAAAACTGATGTTCAGTGAATATCTTTCAGTTCTTCTTCTTGTGGTTTCAATAAAGCTAAAGAAAGCTGTCAATGGCATGCTGGGTCAGCAGTTTACATTGTACTTTGTGAAGCAGGTTGGTCGCCTACGGTAATTTATTCTGCCGTTTCCCATAGGGTGGGAGCCAGCATCCAGTTCTCCTGCGATGACAGCTATGTGCTTCAGGGATCAAAGAGCATCACTTGCCAGAGAGTGACTGAAACCTTGGCTGCTTGGAGTGACCACAGACCTATCTGTCGTAGTAAGTGTGAATGTGGCTTGCCTGTTTCCTACCCAGACACTCTCTGTAAGGACATTGTCAAATCTCATTAAGGAAGATGTGTGCTGCTCGCCAGTAGGAGCACAAGCTTCAGAGACTGAAAGAAGAAAAAAAAAAAAAAACAGTGAGGTCTTGATATAATCCAAACAATCTCTAGCATTTAACAAGGGTCTGAACCGCCTAATTTAAAGATATTCAAGCTTGAATCCTTCGGTTAATCATTTCTATCTTAATTTTAATGTAACTTTGCAGAGATAACTTTGTGTGATCTTTACGTTTTTCTTCATGTATGTATTCAGGAGTGTGCACATGATGAGGATGATCATTGTGTCCAACTCTTTGTAAAAGAGGTTGTGTGACGACTCTTTTGAAAATGAAATTATGTCTTGTCAGGAACATTTTTTTTTTCAGATGTGCAGTTTAAGAGCGCATGAGCCATCAATCTCCTTTCAATTTCCTCTGTGCCCCAGTATTCACACCAGCCGCTTTCAATTTGACATTTCAATTGACAGTACATAAAAGGGCCTGTATGGGAAACTTGAGTGTAGCTGGGGCATTCCCTCAGCCGATGTAGCCCATGATGGCTGTGCAGATTAAACATCCGTATTTTCCTGTTTTGATTTGGCTTTAATTCTCCCTTTTGTCATGCATTTCCTTTGGAAAATTAAGTAAACACAGCATTGTTGTTTTTCACTCCAAATAAGTTTCATACAAAATTAAGAAAAAAATTTTTTTGATGAATTTAATCACTCAATAATAAGAAGAACTAATAATAAGAATTTATCATTAATTTTTAATTAAAGATGGCAGGGGCATTGGTGAAAATATATAGTGTCTAAAAATTATCTTCTAAAATAGTTCACGATGCTGAGTATGACCAGACAGAAATGTATTATACATATTTACATTTGCATTGGTCAATATTTATCTTACTTTTACTTATTTATTTATCTATTTATTTCTGGTCATTTTTGTACATATGCAGTATGTATTATCAGTGAGATGCTCATGGTGTGAGACCTGGAGTCTAGTAGCCTTGAAAGGCATAGAGGACACAAGCTTCCTAATGACATTAATCAAAATGAAATGAGGCAGTGTGTCAGACTTCCAGAAGAACGGGTAACCATGTTTGACAGTTTCTTTGCCCAATTCCTGTGGATTGCTGATTGATCCAGACACATTTTGTCTCAGCATCGCCAAGCATCCTCTTTAATGATAACACTTAAATGGCTTTTTCCCTCTTTCTAGGGGATAAGTAAAGGGGTTGAAGGTATAAAATGGGAAGTTAAAAACTCTTTAGCCCTGTGATTTAATAATTCCCTGCGGTTATTTTAGCGCTCCTCTTGAAGTGAAAAAAGGATGATCTCTGGAGAATATTTAGAGTTAATTATAGAATATGTTTCAGACCTGGAAATGAGGGTTGAGCCCTTTCAGTTACTACTCCCATGCCTTGACAGTGCAACAGCTCTCTTTCTCAATTAACAAGCATATAGATTTTTGTTGTCTCACTTTATTATGTCAATTTTCATGTATCTAGATGGAACAAAAGGTCATGCCAAAAGTCAGACTCAACTGTGAAAACTCTTACTTTTAATAAATTCCTCTTCTCTCTTTCCTTTCTTTTTTTGATGCCTTTTTTCTTTCTCTTCTTCCTTTTTTTTTTTTTGTTTTGATGTCCTCATCCTGGTTTCTCTGTAACATTATATACAATGCATAGTCTGATAGATTCCCTCTTTCAGAGCAACCTGTACCAGTCAAGTCTTTGACTATGAAAGGTTGACAGACTTTTTCTCTTGAAACAAGAGATTTTTTTTCCTGCTCTCCTTATGGGGACTTAATCCCACAAGTTTTATACTTTCCTTAAAGAAGTAGAAGAATTCCCTGTTTGAGAACATCTGCTACGTGATCTCTTCACATCTCTGCCTTTACAAAGGTTGTGCAGTACACTCCAGAGAGAATCGCATGAGGCAGTGGTAACAATGCTGGTCTGCTCTTTTAAGATGTCAAAGAAAATCCCTGACTAAACACAAAAGAGAAGGCAGTTAATACTCCTGTATTGCATACAGAATGATAAACAGCGTCATGTCGGAGACGTGTCAAAATGATCCTGAAACATGACACAAGTGAGGCGTGAATTTTCTGTGTGCATTTGTGCTGTCTTTCCTGGGTGACTGTCTGTCTAAGATCCTTTTGGGAAGCAGGTATCACATGACACTTACCCAAAAGACCAACTATTCATTTCCAGTACAGCCCGACAAAGAACATCAACTCACATTTCCATTTATATTTGTTCTTTTTTTTCTCCCAACAACAGCAAGAACCTGTGGTTCTAATTTAAGAGGGCCTAAGGGTGCGATAACATCTCCAAATTACCCTGTCCAATATGAGAACAACGCCCACTGTGTGTGGGTAATAACTGCAGTGGATCCTGGGAAGGTGAGTGTATAATTTACAAGATTGCATATTAAAGAAACGTTGTGGCTTCATTAATCGTCCCTTATATGGAGGGGAAGAAATTAGTTAAACTCTGTATTTATCCCTTTTCTTTATTGTTATTTTGTACTGAGAGAAAGACATTAGTCATGACAGAGAAAATCTGGCCCTAATTTCCTGGGGTTTGTAGTGATATTCTAGTTTGTTAGACTTAGAATAAGTAGTCAAAAGCAGCCATAGTGATATTTTCCTGCATATCTTGATTAAAACTATTTTTTGACATTTTTTTTAAATTAATAGGGACATTATTTTAGGATCATTCCATTGGACATGAACATATATGAGTTGTGACTAGTCTGAAGTTTTATAGGGTTTCTGATTTATACATAGTGTTATACATAGTAGTCAACCCACCATTTAGGCAGATTAGCATTGTGTGTGTTGTTCGTACAATCAATTTACAGAAAATATCTTACACATTAGGCGAGTTTCGAACATGTTATGTGATCACATTTTTTTATGATTTTGAAGAGAACTTCATATGAGTGTGCTGCTGAAATTTACGTAATGCACATGTGATATATCTCTTTTAGTGCTTTTTTGAGTATTCAAGTGGTAATTACAATATACCATGATAGCATCACTTGGATTTCCTTCACAGCACAATAGCACCATGTATAAATGCGATGTGCCCCTGGCTGTAAAGTGTATATGCACCTCTAGCCAAGGTCAAAGCTGAAGGTTACAGTGTTCTCCTGCACATGCACAAGTTAATTAGACAACATCACTCTCTCAGGAAGTAGTCACAACTTACGTCATAGTCATCGAACAAACTACAAATTGCATCTGTGCGGTTGTTATGGATGAGTTATCTCAGAATAAGAAAGACTAGATCAAAGCATTAACTGTTAATCATCTCTCAATGCTTTATCCATTTTTTTGTCTATTTCTGCTCTAACTCACAGGTTAGTGAAACAATGCTTAAGCTAGCAGTCTTTGCTTAAACCTGCTTAAAGTTGTATTCAGTCAAGAATATCTGGAGGGAATGTTCTTTCCCATTAGGAGCTGACATTAGCAATCAGTCACACTTCATTGTAAATTATTCCAATGTCAATGCAGCATGTTATAGCTGATGAGCGTTGTTCTAAATTTTCACCTTATTTTCAACTGAACTGTGTAATCAGTAGCAGGTTTAAGCTTTAATAGGAGCTTTTCCACCTGACTAGATTCTTTAAATGTGCTAAATGACAGACAAATGTTCAGTAAATATCCAGGTTACATTCCCCATGTTTATGTTTTATAGTTTTAAAGAGGAATATTTCTTTTATTTTAATGGGACATTTTAATGGGACAGTTGTTCCTTAGTGGACAACAAATGCTACTTGTGTTTTTGAAATGCCAGAAATGATCATTGATAATTATGCATTAATAATATTATTTTGTCAGGAATAGTTTGTCTTGCATGTATCTGCGTCCAGTGGTATATGATGCAATTATTTGATTATGCCTGTAATTAATTATATGGAGATTATGTATAAAACATACTCTCTCTTTGTTAATCCTTACCCTGTGTGAAAATGCCCTCATGCTGTGTGACTACATGAAAACACTGTCATAATTTTTGTCAACAAATTAGACCTGTGATGCGATCGTGTTTTTTCGCTTTTACATTCTTGCGTGGTTTTGCCCTTGTAGACTGTTACCTAAAGTTAAAATTAATACAAGTTATCCAGGGAAGTGGGGATTCCATTATTGTGCCTTAACTTAAGAGTTTGTCTTCAAAGCATAGTATGTATGGAATAAATACATCAAAGCCCATACAAGTCTTTGTTCCTCAGCTCATTAAATATTTAGTGCTACTTCACTACTTACTCTGTACTACCTACTTGTTTGCAAACGTTTCCACAATAATCTTTAAATATGTGTTGAAGATTGGCATGTTTTAAATCTCAAAACTACATGACAGTTATTTTTCACAGATAAATAGAAATGTTAAGATTAAAGTCATGTTTACATTTTAGATTGGCTTTGGGAAAGAACATCCTGCAAAATAATCATAAGAGCCATCTCAG
Source organism: Chanos chanos (assembly GCF_902362185.1). Classification (NCBI taxonomy): domain Eukaryota; kingdom Metazoa; phylum Chordata; class Actinopteri; order Gonorynchiformes; family Chanidae; genus Chanos; species Chanos chanos. Next base: position 32,734,886 of record NC_044498.1, on the reverse strand, counting down.
TAAATGCCTGGTAAAATGCAATGCCCTGAAAATTCTGGGTCTGGTGACCATTTTTGAAGGATACTCTGAGGAGATTCTTTTGGTAATAGAGGTAAAATGCTATGTCATGACTTTGGGACTGGTGGTATAGTCTCTGATATTTAAATGTTTTGTTTTTTTCTATATCAAGAGTAAACGACTTGATCAAGACTGATATTCTGTTGATGCCATATAAAGAACCTATACCTACATAAAAACTTATGAGACCCGAGCCTTGCATTTATGTTGGTTTGGCTTGTTGGCTTGGATACTGATCACACTGTAAGATAATTGATTAGCCCTCTGGTGCAACTTAATGAATGTGCTTGTTCCATTTCCTGAAGAAGCCTGGTAGACATTATCTCAGTGCTCATTCTAATGTGGACCATTTAGTGCTAAAGTTCTCAAATGCCTGAGGATCTCTTATGGTTATGAGATGTCATCGCCTCTTCTTACAGCCCCCTGATTCACTAACCCGAATCACTGCTCCAACTGGAAGGGAGGTTGGGGGGCTGGGGGGCTGAGGGGAGGGGGGGTTTCAAAAGAAAAGCACCACACATACCAAATCTTGATACAAGCAAAGGCTCATAAAACAGCGCTGGTCATATGAAGATCTGTAGTTTCAGACCCCAGTCATCCCCAGACAGACACAGACATGGTAGTATAGGATTGGGGGAAATTGAGAGTGGACGTGAAGATTCGCAACAGTGGCTCCAAGCAGTATGATTTTACAGAAGCCTGAGGGTTGGGTATTTACCAAAGGTTTTGTCAACACCATCTCTGAATTGGTTTTTAAGCATTTTCCTCTCTATGTAATCTCTTCTCTTCACATATGGATTATTCTGCGTGTGATTTAAACAAGGTGGAGATCAGGAGTCTCCACAAGGCAGCTGTCCCATTTTCTGAGAGGAATGGTAACCCCATGGGCATTCTCTGAGTACATCAGTAGAAGATGTACTGTGTGTAATGTGCTTGGACTAAACATGACACATAGCCTACTTTTACTGGATATGCCATAGGAGTCCTTCTGGCTTCTGTATCCACCTCATATGGGAATTCCAATATGGGAGTCAGTAAATTGTTCATGGTGAGTACAATACAGCACAATTAGATGAGTTACTTAGAGTATATGGGGCATGTGTGGTTGCTTTATTTGAAAATATATTTGAGATAATTATTATGAAAAGTAAACAGGATATAATTTCATTGTGAGCGTTAATTCCCTAAATAAACTGCCGCAAAGTAACACAAAACATAAACAAAGCAAAACAAAACAAAACAAAAAAAACAAAACAGGTAACTGAAAGATCACTTCTGATGAATTGCAACATACAGATGATCGCACATCTGAGAAATATTTCTTTTAAGAGCTTTTGAACACAAAGGAAAACAAAATATGGCCATTGAACCAGTTGTCAGGCTTTCCAGTTTTGAATAAAACAAAGAAATCAATAGTACCCTAAAATGTTGCAGTCAAGCTGGTTGAAGGAACAATCATGGAGAGATTCTGTCAAGCTATGATTGCGTTTTTATAGAGCATGAGTGGTGTTTTTATCCTCTTGCTAAGTCTTCTGTAAAAAAAAAACATTTCTAGTTTTGACAGGATAATTTAAAGGGTTGTATTTTAGGCTACTTATTTAAGGTTTCACCAAATGACTAACACCAAACTCTGACATTTTATACTGATTGCGTGTCAAAAACCTCAGAGCTTTTACGCTTTATCATTGTCCTCTACAGAACTCACTTTTACTCATTCAGCTGAAATATTCTTTCACATGTGTGTTATCCTTTATTTTTCAAATGCAATGCAGTACACTTTCTTCTACCTCAAGGCCATTCCTATATTCCATCACAGTTATCAGCATTAGGAAACAGGACAAATTTATTTCTTTATTAATGACTGAGTCAACAGTTCTATTGATATTAGTTTGTGATCTGTAATAGTGCTCTGCTCAGCAAATCAATGATTCAATAAATGTTTTGTGGGTCCAAACACGTAGGGCAATCAAAATAAACAGAAGCTTGTCACCAAAATGATGTTCATGAATTTTCAGCCATGTAAGAAAACAGTCTGTCTGTTCATCTGTACTACTGTCAGGTTACATCTTTGTTACACTGTGTAGATGAGTTTCATAGTTAAAACATTCTCAATAGGACTGGATTTAAAATACCTAAAATATAGCCTACATATAGTATTACCACTTCCTTAACTAAGGTCTAGACTATATAAAAGAAATCCTGCTAGGATTTGTTCTTGCCGGTCTGGTGTAGGGAAAGAATTTATTTTACCAGACAAATTTGAAACTTACTGATCACGTTTCAATAAGTATATGTTACAAACGCAAATATAATGCACACCTAGGTTGACGAAAGAATGGAAACAACCTCAAATCAGTTCGACTGTTTAATGAACAGTAATGACTGAGCAAAACCTCAACATTAGTCGCTAAAATGTAGGCTTTTAAAAATCATCTGTAACCTGAAACATCTGTAGCCTGTTTAAAAAAAAAGCTAGGCCTACATGGCATTAAATGTTACCAGGTAACATTTTATTTTCTCCTTTATTTCATTGCGGCAAAGTCCTCTGCTGCTGACTTGAAATCAAATGCATTCAATGTGTCTTTCCAGCTTGAAGACTGTTTCGCTGTCAAAACACAAATGTCCTGTTTAGGGATAGCCTTCGTTATAGCTACGTTTTGTATGAACATTATTACCGGACATTTTGACTGGCAAGGTTTTTTTTTAGCATTTTTTTTTTTATAAATTTTACCAGGCAAAAACGGTAATTAGCAGCTAATGGAAACCCTGAGTCGTATTAGCAGTAGTAGTAGTGGTAGTAGTAGTACTAGTAGTGGTAGTGGTAGTAACAGCTTAGATATTGAAGAACTTTGCTCTTCCAGTAGGGGGCTTAGATAAGTGGGGCTAAATGTTGTATTTTTGCACTAGTCAGTCATATTAATATGTGCAAGTTGCTCATCAGTTTTAAATGGGTATGACACATTTTAAATTAGAGCACTATGACAATGGGTCCTCATTTTCAGACGACGTCTAGCATCCAAATGTCACTCTTTGTCATGTCTCACATGAGTCATAGGGTCTAAAAAAATCTTTGGATGGAGGAACTGGTACCTCACTGTTTAATTTTTGTTCTGCCCCCTGCACTGTTACTGTACTTCATTCTTCGGAGGAGATTGTTCACCTGCTAAGGTTATGGCTTTGCACTGTGTTTTTGAAAAAAAGAGAAAAGAATATGGATGAGAATAATGGCTCTTTAATGGCCCAATTGAGAGAATGTGAGGATGCTGATAATGGACTTGTCCTAATTAAGCTTTATTTTTTTCCCTTCAAGCAATCACTTCTCAAATCCAATTTTCTTTCAGCTGCACTCCTCTTTGCTCACACATCAAATGCACATGCATGCTTTCTCTCAAGGCTTTGTTCTTCGTACATGGCAAAACTTACTTCTGTGGCTTGTTTTTTTCCTATTCACATATGTGTTCTAAGGACAAATTCCTGTTTGGTCCATGTTTTAGATGTGGGTGCTACCAATACCTACCCTAGTGATGCAAAAAAACCCCAGAAAAACATTCTGAACCCTTGATAAAATTTGTTTATTTCATATTTTCATAGATCATTAGTATTTGTACTTTTGGTAATGCAAAACATATTACTCGGACAAATCAACTTGGCCTCTCTTTAAAAAATTTTTTTTAGCAAGACAGTCCTATTAAATAAAAATATGTCTCTGTGTAGATCTCCACCTCATTTTGCTGAAGCACTGTCATCTTTGGTACAGGTTATCAAGCTGGCCTTTGAGGAGTTTGAACTGGAGAGAGCATATGACACATTGACAGTGGGTGACGGTGGGAAGATTGGTGATGCCAGGACTGTTCTCTATGTGTGAGTACTTCCCCGAGGTTACATTTCTTAAATGGGAAAATATATGTAATCTGCATGTCTTGTTTTTTGCAGTTTTGCTAAAAACAGGCTGTAGTCTTTGATAATCACATTTACTTGTTATAGTTTGTATTTAAACAACCATATTAACTGGGAAAAGTAAATATCATTACTTTTTTTACTAAGCTTTCTAATGCTGAGTAACATATATTAAGTTACTTACAAAAAAAAACAGATTTTGTGAACTCTAACACCACTGGTTTTCACACCTCCTCCTCTGCTGGCTGTTTCATGTTCTGTCTTCATTGTAGTCACTGCTTTGTTTGCCTTTATCAATTAATTATTCAATTAGTCCTTGCACCTGGTTCTGCTAATCTAGTCTGCCTTCCCATTTGTTTAAATACCCTTGGTTCTGTGCTATTTCCTTCGTGTGAAATTTGTCCTCACCTGATGTCTGGGATAATCCTTAGATTTTTAAGTCTGAGCAATCCTTTGTGAAGTCTGCTCTGAATCTCGAATCCTGAATTTGCTGTGTATATTGCATTTGTTCTCTTCTTGGTCAGGTGTATTCCCTGATTATATCCTGTTTCAATAAATAGAGTTGTTAATAGTCGTTACAATGTTCAGTTTGTTGGTCAACTCAAAGTCAATTCGGTTATAAATCTTACATGTTAGCAGAAAGACATTCTGGGTAACAGCTGTGCTCATATGGTTACATAGGCATTCCCAGGGCAAAGTGTGAAATTTTGGGCTTATATTCCAGCCTTACCGGTTCCAGTGTTCCTGATTTGATTGTGAGTATGAGTAACCAGATGTGGCTCCATCTCCAATCAGACGACACCATTGGATCCCAAGGTTTCAAGGCCATATATGAAGGTAAGTCAAAATGGTGATAAGAAACAAAGGGCCAAAACAGACATCATTTCAAATATATTACATTTACTCAAGTATTCTCAAAATGAATTTACCTAACTTGTTTTAACCACTTTGAGATCACTTCACCTGGAGAAAACCGAAGCAGTCAGTTACCTTCTGTAAATGTCCTGAAGGAATTAGAATAGTCACACTACTCTTCAGAAAAGAACACACTCAGTTTGAAACAAAGCTAAGAATGACATGGCTATATGTTTCTGTTGAGTATCAGGATTTGTGGTAGTTCTTCCTTACATTGCTTTTACAGTGGTTTTCATCTGCTGACATAATGGTACTTAACCATGCATAACAAAAAAAAAAAAATTCCTTGTATAAGCAGCCAAACTATATCTGTTCCTCCTATCACAAACAAATTAAAGGCAAATGGATATGCATATGGGCTGTGCACTCAGTGTGCAATGCCTGAATTTACTACATTACCTGGGTTCAGTGTACGGACAAATTGCATTAGAGCAAGTTTTGACATTGTATCTAAGCATCTGTTTCAATAAGCACTAATATGCAGAATTTGCCTCCACAACATAATTGGTAATTCGTTTACAGCATCAGATGGTTAGACTAATTGTTCTTAACTTATAAATTACAATGTAATAACACTAATAAGTTGTGTGCCAGTGGAATCAGTGTGCCACTGTGGACCATTCTGTTACTCACTGGACCATATTCTGCTGTGGACTCCAAGAAAGTGTTATTACAGACCTGTTTCAATCTCTTTTGTTTATTTTGACTTTTTTTATGCAGTGATTATCTTTGAATAATGTTGAATGTATACTCTGCTTGCTTACACTTTATCCTGTATATGAGCTGAGCATAAGGGATTCACATGAACAGAAGGGCTTTAAGGTAAATGAACTAAGACCAGAGAGGTGTTATCAGAAATTGTTCTTTGGCACTGGTATTTCTGGTATATGAATTTTAAAAACTCCCCGGCCAAAGAAAATTATTTTTTTTAGCCTCGCGGGCGGTAAGTCCAAGGCTCCAGCATTCTATTCTAAACTGTTACCGCAATTGAGCGATTCACACTGTCTAGATGGCCCAACACAATGACACAAACCCAATTAACTTTGTGTAAACTCAATTTCACACTTGTGCTTCCAGTCACGTTGTCATGTTTGACAACAGCCCCACCAGGGACCACCAGTGGGGCGTTTTGTTAGAGGCCTCACAGGTGTCAAGCACAAATACATCTCTTATCGTTTAAAAGTTTTCCATTTGGCAGATGATTGTTCTTTCAACAGCAGGTATCAGCTAGAGGGGAATTAATGAGGGGAACATGGTCCAAATGGAGTTCAGTGCAGAAGCAAACAATATCAGCTCAAGAGAATTGAGCTTGCAGTAGAGAGAACTGGGTATGCCAGTTTTCCAGTGCCTTATGCAAACAAGTTTTTATTAAAAAAAATCTATTATGTCTCCTGAGAAAAATAAATAACAGTAAAGTAATATAAACAAAACCTGAATGCTAAGAACAGTACTCTTTTATATTAGGTAGGGCAAAAAATCTTTTGGACTGTACTATTGTGTTAGAACGTGATCATATGAGTGGGAATGTGAAACAACAAAATCTGCTCTTATTGTCATTGCACTCAGTTTTGTTTTGACAGCTCTGAATGATTTGCTATCTTTAACTAAATAAGAGATGGAGATAAAGGTTTGAATGGTTGAGTGGCTGGAAAATTAGCCTAATTGCCATTAGTGTGATGAGATTGACTGCTGTTACTCTATTTTATCTTATTTTTCTCAGTGGCACAAACATTATTTCTACCACAAAAACATATCAGCCTTTATTTGTTGTTTTGACATTAGTAATACTCCCTTGCCAAAGCTACCTGAACATTACTGACATGTCACACATAAACAAACATACATGCTACTGACGTGCATTTGCCTTACTAGTTTTAGGACTTCTCTGAGAAAAGCATTTTGGTTAGGAAAAAAAAGGGGCTTGATACACACTTAATACCACCGTTTAGTTTCCTTGTGTATTTTTAAACTAATTGCCTCTGGCAGATCCAAAGGTATTTAACTTGCATTTAACACCTTGCAGAGGTTGTTGAATTTGCTGCAGAGAGAGAGAGAAACCATCCCCTGTAGATTATTGCCAGGCTGGGTCAGCGGAGAGCTCGTTGTCGAGCTGACACCAAGCTTGTTAACACCAAAATGAACTCTTCCAGAACGTCATTCATTTGTCACTGTCATTTTACACCATCTACAAAATCTACTTTGTTCCACTACCTGGAAACATGGAGAAAACAAAGTATGGATCTGCAACCCTCTTTCCCTGTTTTTACCCTCCATATATTTCTACATTAAAATGATACATTTACATATTCGAATTATACATTTATATATTTCTTTGAGTGTGTGTGTGTGTGTCAAATAACAGCCAGTCTTCCTGTCAACAGATATTTTTTGTGCAATCTTTAAGTATGTTTATTATGAATATCACCACAACTCTGATGTTCATTCTTTATTTGTTTATCTGTTTTTTTTTCCAGAAATTGACAAAGGTGGCTGTGGAGACCCTGGCATCCCAGCCTATGGAAAGCGAACAGGAGATCGTTTTTTACATGGCGACATGTTGACCTTTGAGTGTCAAGCTGCTTTCGAATTGGTTGGAGAGAGAACAATATCTTGCCAGCAAAATAACCAGTGGTCTGGAAACAAACCCAGCTGTGTCTGTGAGGGTTTTCTTCTTGTTTGTTTGTTTGTTTTTCATCTATGCATGATTATAATTAAGGGCTTACTATGAATGGTTTTTGTTATATAAGGTGTCAAGAGTTAGAGGGATGGTATATAATCCTGAAAACATAAAACCTTTTTTTTGTTGTTGTTGCTGGGTCTGCTGAGGTTTTAGTAATTCTAAATTAAACTATTTCAGCATCAATAATTTATCACACATTTCTTTAGATACATTTCAAGGCACATTTTGCATTAACCCATTATGGATTCATGTAAGAAAAGCACACACATGTCTTTCAGCTTCGATATAAAAAAAAGCAAAAAGCACTTTCAAAGTACTATGAAGTCATCACCTGAAGACAGACACATACATGGACACATGCCCTTTTTTGTCTTCAGAAGTTTTCTTTCTTTACTTTTTTTTTTTTTATCCTTTTTTATTTCTTTTTTTTTTTTTTGGCCCAGCCAGAGGACAGATTGTGAGCAGACAGACTTTGTCACCCCGGCTGCTTTGCACTTTTCACACTCAGCCAATCATTAAAGCTCTGGGTAGTCTAGGTTAATGGCCTTCTGCCCTTTGAGCAGTTTTCTGCTTCACTGTAGTCTGAGTAGAAGTGAAGACATTAACAAAGACATTTGTCTTTTTTTTTTCTCCTAGGAAACATGAGTCAATAATTGATGTTCCCTCTAAGAAATTATCGTTCTCGCTGTGTATGTATCTCTCTCTCTTCTTCCATGTAGTCTCCTGCTTCTTCAATTTCACCACCCCATCTGGAATTATACTCTCCCCAAACTATCCGGAGGAGTATGGGAATAACATGAATTGTGTTTGGCTCATTATTGCGGAGCCTGGCAATCGGATACATCTCATCTTCAGTGACTTTGAGGTGGAGCCCCAGTTCGACTATCTCATCATCAAAGATGATGGGGTGCCTGAGCCCACCACTTTCGGGACCTTCTCTGGCAAAGATGTGCCCTCCCAAATTGCTAGTAACGGGCATATCATGCGACTGGAGTTCCAGTCAGACCACTCTAACACTGGGAAAGGATTTAACATCACCTATACAAGTAAATGAAATATGTCTTCGTTATTTTTACTTTTTCTTCTTTTTTATCAATATTGCTTTGGGTGCACCATAGAAATACAGGGGTAGCATATGGTCACAGCACATTGTAGTTTATTTACTTTATTTGTGGATATATATATATATATATAGATATAGATATAGATATAGATAGATAGATAGATAGATATATATTGATAGATAGATATATAGACAGACAGATTTTTTTATTAAGACAGCTACACCCATTTACATCACACTACAATTAAAACCTCAGATATTTGGCTTGGTGGACATTAGTGAGTTGTGCACATTACATTTGGTGGATTTCAGTAATTTTTAGTTATATAAAAGTGCTTACAACAGTAGCAAGTATGTTAAAAACTGGTTATATGAGAGCGACGATTATTTTCAAGTTACCAATGTGGTTTGCATATTTCTATTATACACACAAACTGAGATTTAATATAATAAATCTCAAATCTTAATGTTTATTAAAAAATGTTTTGTTTAAGAGGTGAAAATGGCTGCTTGATTGACCTCTGGCAAATATTTTCCTTTTTTTTTCTCCTAATTTACATGATTAACATTTTATTTGCATTTAAATTAGCGGTGTAGTTCTCATGTTTCCTCTCTGTGTTTATCCTGGATCCTGAAACCATTTAAAACAGAGGCTCAGTTTAGAGAGCGCCCAAGCCTAGCAAGATAGCGCCAGCTGATATATATTCAGCTGCATCAACGCCTTTGTTATAGAGGTTCAGGAATAAACAGACATAACAGTTAGACAAAAAATGCAAAGGAAACCATCTTGCAACCATATCAGAATTGGACAGCATAAAATCACACTCATACAACTCAACGATTTGTTGTAAACCACACTCTCCTTTACAGCATCTCCCGCAGATTTTATTCCGCTGCTGAAACGAACAAACTTGTCACCACTGTTCCCAAAAATACCTTCTGCCGAAAGATTCCATCTGTCGCTAAGCAGCAAGACTGCTCAAATAGACCTCTATGTCAAATGCAGTGCAAAAACAATTTTCGGTCTTCGGGGCAAATATCATACAAAGCCTTTCTCAAAACAGTGAAGTCCACATGCCTTTGTAGGAAGCTCACTGTTTTGGGTTATGGCTCTGAGGTTCTCCTGGAGTGAGAGTAAGGGGGTGCATAGAATAGGATAATATGAAGGTTAAGGAAATGGGGAGGGTTTTTTTTTTTTTTTTTTAATTTTTGACACTAGGAATTACAGTGGATGCTGCGGTCAATACTAGGGGTGTGGGTGTGGGTGAGGGTGGATGTGCATATGTGAGGGAAAGGGAGGAGGAGGGATTGGGGGCAGAGAGAGAGAGAGAGACAGAGAGAGAGAGAGAGAGAGAGAGAGAGAGAGAGAGAGAGATTTGGGTGGAGGCACATGTTTGTGAGGGATGTTGCTGGTGATTTGGTGTATGTCAATGTCAGTGGGCCCTGACGCTTGATATCTCAACAGCAATGCCTTAGTAATGGTGTGTCACCATTTCAGAAAAGGAACGACATGTTTCACACTGTCGAGCTGAAATGACTGTCAGGCAGAGAAGTAGCTAATAACAATGCAGCTGTCACTTGGGAAGAGAGGGCTATATTCTTGCCCTCTGCTCAGATTATAAGGTCTACAGGCTTTACAGTGAAGGTCACTCAATAAGTTATAGTCCAGTAAATGCCAGCAATGTCAATTAGAGTTACTGTAAGAATATGTGCATCATTACGTAGATTTTCTGTGTATTGTGAAAATCAGTCACTTAAGCAATGACCCAAGAGCATATCTAAGGAGAAGACATAAGTAGTTTGCATTAGGTTTGCTATGATTTGCTTCTTTTAGCTAGCCTGCTAACAGCACAAAAAAAACAATTACTGAACAACTATTGATACAGTTTAATTGGGTGGATGCAATTCAATCAGTTTTAACAAGTTTATCAAACCTCTGATAGTCTAAGCTGATACTGTGGACTGTTTTTGGACTGAGGAGATCTTTGTCTGTGATGCCAGCTCTGGCCATTCCTTTTGTTCTCTTATCTCCAGCATTTGGACAGAATGAATGTCACGACCCTGGCATTCCCATCAACGGCCAGCGCTTTGGGGAACACTTCCTACTCGGAAGCTCCGTTCTCTTCACATGTGATGAGGGCTTCATTAAAACCCATGGATCTGAAACGATCACCTGTGTCATTCAAGATGGTAACGTGGTTTGGAACGCAGCTGTCCCCCGGTGTGAAGGTAATTGCTCTTTAGCTTCTGCTGTATAGTGCGGGTAACCAAGAGCACGGAGATGGAGAACAATCCATTATCAACCTGTCTCTTGCTGTTCTACTCTGCATGCTAAACCTGGCGAGATGGGAATGTTGTTCTCCATTTTGCCAATTTCAATGTTGTTCACGGTACAATTTTGCACTTGTTCCATCTAGCTCCGTGTGGTGGGCATTTAACCGCTCCTGTGGGTGTCCTGCTGTCACCTGGTTGGCCAGGGTATTACAAAGATTCTCTCAACTGTGAATGGGTGATTGAAGCAAGAAAGGATCACGCCATCAAGATATCTTTTGACAGGTAAGTAATGGATGCAATTTTCTCTCAGCATAATTTAATGTGCGGTATTTTTCTGAACCACAAATCATCGGCACTCCTGATTAATTTCACTCATTCAATTATTATTCTTATTTTTTTCTCTTTCCCAAGAATTATTCTTCTAAATTGTAAGCCTGAAGTGGTAATTTTACTCTATACTTTTCT